>NW_012292195.1:0-4041 GCF_000151885.1 Dipodomys ordii | reverse complement strand
GTCCCCGCTGTATCGACGCTGTGTCCCCGCTGTGTCCCGCTGTGTCCCGCTCTGTCCTCGCTGTGTCCCCTGCTGTGTCCCGTTGTGTCCCCAGCTGTGTCCCCTGCTATGTCCCGCTGTGTCTACTGCTGTGTCCACGCTGTGTCCCGCTTTGTCTCGCTGTGTCCCGCTGTGTCCTCTCTGTGTCCCCCGCTATGTTCCACTGTGTCCTCGCTGTGTCCCCTGCTGTGTCCCGCTGTTTCCCCATTGTTTCCCCTGCTGTGTCGCGCTGTGTCCCGCTGTGTCCCCCGCTGTGTCCCGCTGTGTCCCCAGCTGTGTACCCCGCTGTATCCTGCTGTGTTCCCGCTGTATCGACGCTGTGTCCCGCTTGATCCCATTGTGTCCTCGATGTGTTCCCCGCTTTATCCCACTGTGTACCCCTCTGCGTCCCTCGCTGTGTCCCGCTGTGTCCCGATGTGTACTGCTGTGTCCCCCGCTGCGTCCCGCTGTGTCCCTGCTGTGTCCCAATGTGTCCTCACTGTGTCCCCCACTGTGTCCCGCTGTGTCCCCCCTGTGTCCCCCGTTGTGTCCCTCTGTGTCCCGCTGTGTCCCCCGCTGTGTTCCCCGCTGTGTACCGCTGTGTGCCCCGCAGTGTCAGCGCTGTGCACCGCTGTGTCCTCGCTGTGTCCCCCGCTGTCTCCCGCTCTGTTCCCCGCTGTGTCTCAAGCTTTGTCCCTGCTGCGTCCCACTGTGTCCCGCTGTGTCCCGCTGTGCCCCCACTGTGTCCCGTTGTGTTCACAGCTGTGTACCACGCTGTGTAACGCTGTGTCCCCGCTGTATCGACGCTGTGTCGCCCTGGGTCCCGCTGTGTCCTCGCTGTGTTCCCCGCTGTGTCCCACTGTGTCCGCCACTGTGTCCCGCTGTGTCTACAACTGTGTCCCCGCTGTGTCCCGCTGTGTCCTCGCTGTGTCCCACGCTGTGTTCCTCTGTGTCCTCGCTTTTTTCAATGCTGTGTCCTGCTGTGTCCCTGCCATATCGACGCTGGGTTCACCTGGGTCCCGCTGTGTCCTCCCTGTGTCCCCCGCTGTGTCCCGCTGTGTCCCCCGCTGTGTCCCTGCTGTGTCCCCGCTGTGTCCCGGTGTGTCCCGCTGTGTACTGCTGTGCCCCGCTGAGTCCTGCTGTGTCCCCGCTGTGTCCCAATGTGTCCTCGCTATGTCCCCCGCTGTGTCCCGCTGTGTTCTCCCTGTGTCCCCCGCTGTGTCCCGCTGTGTCCCTCTGTGTCCCCCGCTGTGTCCCCCGCTATGTCTCGCTGTGTCCCCCTCTGTGTCCCACTGTGTCCTTGCTGTGTCCCCCGTTCTGTGCCGCTGTGTCCTCGCTGTGTCCCCGGCTGTTTCCCGCTGTGTCCTGCTGTGTCACGCTGTTTCCCCACTGTGTCCCTGCTGTTTCCCTCTGTGTACCCCGCTGTGTCCAGCTTTGTCCCCGCTGTCTCGCTGTGTCCCTCACTCTGTCCCCCATTGTGTCCCGCTGTGTCCCCCGCTGTTTCGCATTGTGTCCCCCACTGTGTCCCGCTGTGTCCCCGCAGGTTCACCTCTGTTTCCCGCTGTGTCCCGCTGTTTTCCGTGGTGTCCTCGCTGTGTCCCCCTGCTGTGTCCCGTTGTGTCCCGCTGTGTCCTCGCTGTGTCCCCCTGCTGTGTCCCGTTGTGTCCCGCTGTTACACCGCTGTGTCCCACACTGTGTCCCGCTGTGTCCCCCACTGTGTCCGCTGTGTCCCCAAGGGTTCACCTCTGTTTCCCGCTGTGTCCCTTTGTGTGCCGCTGTGTCCTCGCTGTGTCCCCGCTGTGTCCCGCTGTGTCCCGCTGTGTCCCCGCAGGTTCACCTCTGTTTCCCGTTGTGTCCCGTTGTGTGCCGCTGTGTCCTCGCTGAGTCCCCTACTGTCTGCCTCTCTGTCCCCCCCTGTGTCTCACGCTTTGTCCCCGCTGTGTCCCACTGTGTACCGCTATGTCTGGCTGTGTCCCCACTGTGTCCCGTTGTGTCCACAGCTGTGTACCACGCTGTGTACCACGCTGTGTAACGCTGTGTCCCCGCTGTATCGACGCTGTGTCCCGCTGTGTCCTCGCTGTGTTCCCCGCTGTGTCCCGCTGTGTCCACCGCTGTGTCCCCAGCTGTGTCTCGCTGTGTCCCTGCTGTGTCCTGCTGTGTCCTCACTGGGACCACCACTGTGTGTCGCTGTGTCCACCGCTGTGTCCCGCTGTGTCCAGCTGTGTCCTCGCTGTGTCCCCCGAGTGTCCCGTTGTGTCCCCAGCTGTGCACCCCGCTGTGTCCCGCTGTGTCCCCGCTGTAACGGCCCTGGGTCCCGCTGGGTCCCGCTATGTCCTCCCTGTGTTCCCCGCTGTGTCCCGCTGTGTCCCCCACTGTGTCCTGCTGTGTCTCACTGTGTCCCGCTGTGTCCTCGCTGTGTTCTCCGCTGTATCCCGATGTGTCCCCCGCTGAGTCCCCGCTGTGTCCCTGCTGTGTCCCAATGTGTCCTCGCTCTGTCCCCTGCTGTGTCCAGCTGTGTCCTCCCTGTGTCCCCCGCTGTGTCCCGCTGGGTGCCGCTGTGTCCCCCGCTGTGTTCCCCGCTGTGTACCGCTGTGTCCCCCGCAGTGTCAGCGCTGTGTCCCGCTGTGTCCTCGCTGTCTCCCCCGCTGTCTCCCGCTCTGTACCCCGCTGTGTCTCAAGCTTTGTGCCTGCTGTGCCACTGTGTTGCGCTGTGTGCCGCTGTGTTCACAGCTGTGTACCTCGCTGTGTAACGCTCTGTCCCCGCTGTATCGACGCTGTGTCGTGCAGGGTCCCGCTGTGTCCTCGCTGTGTTCCCCGCTGTGTCCCGCTGTGTCCGCCACTGTGTCCCGCTGTGTCTACGGCTGTGTCCCCGCTGTGTTCCCCTGTGTCCTCGCTTTTTTACCCTCTGTGTCCCGCTGTGTCCCTGCTGTATCGACGCTGGGTCCCGCTGGGTCCCGCTGTTTCATCCCTGTGTCCCCCGCTGTGTCCCTGCTGTGTTCCCGCTGTGTCCCGCTGTGTACTGCTGTGTCCCCCACTGAGTCCCGTTGTGTCCCTCTGTGTCCCCAGCTGTGTCCCCCGCTATGTCTTGCTGTGTCCCCCGCTGGGTCCCACTGTGTCCTTGCTGTGTCCCCCGTTGTGTGCCGCTGTGTCCTCGCTGTGTCCCCCGCTGTTTCCCGCTGTGTCCTGCTGTGTCATGCTGTTTCCCCGCTGTGTCCCAGCTGTGTCCCTCTGTGTACCCCGCTGTGTCCAGCTTTGTCCCCGCTGTGTCTCGCTGTGTCCCACGCTCTGTCCCCCACTGTGTTCCGCTGTGTCCCCCGCTGTTTCCCACTGTGTCCCCCACTGTGTAACACTGTGTCCCCGCAGGTTCCCCTCTGTTTCCCGCTGTGTCCCGCTGTGTTCCGTGGTGTCCTCGCTGTGTCCCCCTGCTGTGTCCCGCTGTGTCCCCCACGGTGTCCCCAGCTGTGTCCCTATGTGTCCCACGCTTTGTCTCCCTGTGTCCCCGCAGTTTCCCCGCTGTGTCCCGCTGTTTCCCACTGTGGTCTGTGGTGTCCCGCTTTGTCCCCCACTGTGTCCCCCGGTGAGTCGCCGCTGTGTCCCCGCTTTGTCCCGCTGAGTCCTCCATGTGTCTCCCTCTGTGTCCCGCTGTGTCCCCCGCTGTGTCCCGCTGTGTCCACTGCTGGGACCCGGCTGTGTCCCGCTGTGTCCCGCTGAGTCCTCACTGTGTCCCACTCTGTGTTCCGTTGTGTCCTCGCTGTGTCCCCCGCTGTGTCCCGCTGTGTCCCCCGCTGTGCCCTGCAGTGTCCCGCTCTGTCCCGCTGTGTCCTCGCTGTGTCCCGCTGTGTCCCGCTGTGTCCCCCACTGTTTCCCCTGCTGTGTCCAGCTGTGTCCCCCACTGTGTCCCAATCTGTCCCCCTTGTGTCCCGCTGTGTCCCCCGCTGTGTCCCACTGTGTCCCCGCAGTGTCACTGCTGTTTCCTGCTGTGTCCCGCTGTGTTCCGTGGTGTCCCACTTTGTCTCCCGCTGT
>NW_012292194.1:0-2423 GCF_000151885.1 Dipodomys ordii | reverse complement strand
CAGAGCTTCTGCATGGCAAGGACATAGCTAGCAAGATCAATAGAAAGCCCACAGATTGGGAAAAGATCTTCACTAGCCATACAATGGACAAGGGTCTCATATCTAAAATATACTTGGAGCTCAAAAAATTAAATCCCCCAACAACAAATCCTCAAAGAAACAACTGCCCAATAAATAAGTGGGCTAAAAACTTGAAGACAAACTTCTCTGAAGAAGAAAGAAGGATGGCCAACAGACACATGAAGAAATGCTCAACATCCCTAGCCATGAAATGCAAATCAAAACAACATTGAGATACCACCTCACCCCAGCTAGAATGGCTCTAATCAAGAACTCTAACAACAACAGATGCTGGAGGGGATGTGGACAGAAGGGAACCTTACTTCATTGTTGGTGGGAGTGTAAACTTGTACAACCACTTTGAAAAGCAGTATGGAGGTTCCTCAAAAGACTTCACATAGAGCTCCCCTATGACCCAGCAATCCCACTTTTGGGCATTTACCCAAATGTTTACAAACAAGACCACACTAAAGCTACTAGCACAACTATGTTTATTGCAGCATTATTTACCATAGCTAAGGTATGGAACCAACCCAGATGTCTCTCAGTAGATGAATGGATCAAGAAAATGTGGTGTATATACACAATGGAATTCTATGCCTCCATCAGAAAGAATGACATTTCCCCATTTGTTAGGAAATGGAAAAACTTGGAAAAAATTATATTAAGTGAAGTAAGCCAAGCCCAAAGAAACAAAGGTCCCATGGTTTTCCCTTATTTGCAATATCTAGTATATGTATGAGTCAAGCAGAAAGGTCAGATAATGTGATGTTAGGAAATGACCCTTAGATAAGTATTTAAATGTTTTTTTTTCTTTCATGCATTTTTTTCTAACTCATTTATAAGATTATTTCTTTGTAGCTTTGTGTGTCCCTCCCCCTGCTTTCACTATATTTGATGTCGGTATAATTTGTGGAGGAGATGGGGAAAAACAAGTCGGTTAAGGATACAGGTGGACCCGATGCAACTATGAGAAGTACAAGTTGTGATGTCAAAAACAAACTTTACAACTTTGGTGGGGGGGGCGCGATTGGGGGGGCGGGGGCAGGCTGGGAAGGGATGTGAAGGGTAAACAAATGAGGAGGCTGCAATGCTTGGTAAGAAATGTACTCATTGTCTTGCCCATGTAATTGTAACCCTTCTGTACAATATGTTCACAAAAAATTTTAAAAAAACAATAAAAAAGAAAAACGAACTTACAACTTTGGTGTGGGGGGGAGGTGGGCGACGAGCGGGGGTTTGGGGGGGAGGTAGGGATGGGATATGGGAAGGGTTGGGAAGGGGAAACAAAGGAGGCAACAATGCTTGATAAGAAATATACTCATTATCTTGCCCATGTAATTGTAACCCCTCTATACGGTATTTTCACAATTTAAAAAAGAAAAAGATGGACAGAAAAAAGTCTATGAGCCTTTATCTGGATATAAAATTGAAGTGGTATAGTTCCAGCCATAAGTAAGCTAAGAAAGTATGAGGCCCTGAGTTCAAGTTCTATTACTTGTATACACGCACACACACACACACACACACACACATATGACTTACACACTGTTTATAATTATATGATCCTGAGAAACTTTCATATATATCACATACAGATAGTTTATTTGCCAGAAAAGTTAGTGTTAAGGTTTCTATTTTAATGTAAGACTCAAATAAAGACTACCCTTTTGTTTCCTAAACATTGTGAAGAATAGTTCACCTTTTAAGAAATAACAATTCCAAAAGTAAAGCCAGTAAATGTCTACCAAAGTTATATGTTTGTCTCATTTTGCATTTGTATCTTCTGTATTTACAGGAGATAATTGTACATATTTCTATTTGAAAGCATTAATACTATGGAAAACTCAATGGTTATCCTTTAATATTTGAAATTGTGTTTTAAAGTGCTGACATTAAGTTATAGGTTTTATGCCAAGATTTTTTTGTTTCCCTAATGAAGTAAAAACAAAACAACTGAAATTCATTAAAATTAAATGGCAATTTTACAAAAAAAACAATTGGCTTATATTCTACATTCTGTTTTTCCACTTTAGTACTACATAACTAATATTTCCCTGTTTATTTTTTCTACAATTATTATTCTTTTTCTTGTTTTATATCATTTGTCTGATCTGGGAATATTTATTATAACACTCATTTAGCATTATATATAGTCAAATGTCTTCATGAATTTTCTGTAGCTCATATATACAGTTTCTTCCTATAGTTACTTGTTTTATTGGAAATAAAGGAACACGTTTTGTAAATAAATGCTTATTGTAAATAAATTAATGCATCTGATTACCTCATTAAACTTTTAATTATAGTCTTGAATAAAAGTTTGCATATTGAGATATATCGCATATTTCTTCCCATTCATT
>NW_012292193.1:0-5069 GCF_000151885.1 Dipodomys ordii | reverse complement strand
AGCAGAAGAAGCAGAAGTTGCAGAAGCAGAAGGAGTATGCAGAAACAGAAGGAAAAGCAGAAAGAGAAGCAGGAGAAGCAGAAGAAGCAACAGCAGGAGAAGCAGAAGCAGAAGCCGAAGAAGCAGAAGCAGAACCTGAAGCAGAAGGAGAAGCAGAAGAAGCAGAATCTGAAGAAGCAGAAGGAGAAGCAGAAGCAGAAAGAGAAGTAAAAGCAGAAGGAGAAGCAGAAGAAACAGAAGAAGCAGAGGCAGTAGCAGAAAAAGCAGAAGATGCAGAAGGAGAAGCAGAAGGAAAAGCAGAAGAACGAGAAAGTGAAGGAGAAGGAGAAACAGAAGGAGAAGCAGAAAGAGAAGCAGAAGAAGGAGCAGGAGAAGGAAAAGCAGCAGGAGAAGCAGAAAGAGCAGCAGAAGGAGGAGCAGGAGATGCAGAAACAGGAGAAGCATAAGCAGAACAAACAGGAGAAGGACATGAAGCAGAAGCAGAGGGAGAAGCAGAAACAGAAGGAGAAGCAGAAAGAGAAGGAGGGGAAGCAGAAGAATCAGAAGCAGGAGAAGCAGAAGCATAAGAATCCGAAGAAGCAGAAGGAGAATCTCAGGCAGAAGGAGAAGCAGAAGGAGAAGCAGGAGAAGCAGAAGAAGCAGAATCTGGAGAAGTAGAAGGAGAAGCAGAAGCAGAAAGAGAATCAAAATCAGAAGGAGAAGCAGAAGAAACAGAATAAGTAGAAGCAGTAGCAGTTGTAGCAGAAGCAGAACGAGAAGCAGAAGGAAAAGCAGAAGAAGAAGAAGGAGAAGGAGAAACAGAAGCAGAAGCAGAAAGAGAAGCAGGTAAAGCAGAAGAAGAAGAAGAAGAAGAAGAAGAAGAAGAAGAAGAAGAAGAAGAAGAAGAAGAAGAAGAAGAAGAAGAAGAAGAAGAAGAAGAAGAAGGAGGAGGACGAGGAGGAGGAGGAGGAGGAGAATAAGAAGGAGAAGCAGAAGAAAAAAAGATGCAGAAGGAAAAGCAGAAGAAGCAGAAGCAGAAGGAGAAGCAGGAAAAGCAGAAGAAGTAGAAGGAAAAGGAGAAGCAAAAGAAGGAGAAGGAGAAGCAGAGGCAGAAGAAGAAGCATAAGGCCAAGCACAAGCAGAAGGAGATGCAGAAGGAGAAGCAGAAGAAGCAGAAGATGAAGGAGAAGCAGAAGTAGGAGAAGGAGAAGGAGGAGAAGCAGAGCGGAATGAGAAGCAGAAAGAGAAGCAGGAGAAACACAAGAAGCAGAAGCAGGAGAAGCCGAAAGAGAAGAAGCAGAAGAAGCAGAATCAGAATCAGAAGTACAAGCAGAAGCAGAAGGAGAAGCAGCAGAAGAAGTAGAATCAGAAATTCAGGCAGGAGAAACAGAAGAAGCAGAAGCAGAAGCAAAAGGCGAAGCAAAAAGAGAAGGAGGAGAAGGAGAAGGAGAAGAAGCAGCAGAAGGAGAAGCAGCAGAAGAAGCAGAAAAATAAGCAGGAGAAGCAGAAGCACAAAGAGAAGTAGAAGCAGAAGAAGCAGAACTAGAAGAAGAAGAAGTAGAAGCATAAGAAGCAGAAGCAGGAGAAGCAGAAGCAGAAGATAAAGAAGAAGCATAAGTAAGCAGAAGCAGAGGGAGAAACAGAAGAAGGAGAAAGAGCAGCAGAAGGTGAAGCAGAAGGAGATGCAGAAGCAGAAAGCGAAGCAGAAACAGAAGGAGAAGAAGAAGGAGAAGTTGGAGAATCAGAAGAAGCAGAAGCAGAAGCAGAAAGGGAAGGAGAAGAAGGAGCAGGAGAAGCAGAAGAAGAAGCAGAAGAAGCAGAAGCGGGAGAAGAAACAGAAGAAAGAGAAGGAATAGAAGAAGCAGAAGCAGAAGGAGAAGCAGAAAGAGAAGCAGAAGAAGCAGTAGCAGGAGAAGCAGAAGCAGAAGAAACAGAAGAAGCCCAAGAAGCAGAAGGAGAACCTGAAGCAGAAGGACAAGCAGAAGCAGCAGAAGCTGGAAAAGCAGAAGCAGAAGAAACAGAACAAGGAGAAGAAGCTGAAGCAGAACGAGAAGCAGAAGAAGAAGAAGGAGAAAAAGAAGGATTAGGAGTAGGAGGAGCAGAAGGAGAATCAGAAGCAGAAAGAGTAGCAGAAGGAGAAGCAGAAGGAGAAACAGAAGAAGCAGAAGTAGGAGAAGCAGAAGCAGAAGCAGAATGAGAAGCACAAGAAGGAGAAATTGAAGGAGAAGGAGAATGAGACGGAGAAGCAGAAGGAGAAGTAGGAGAAGCAGAAGAAGAAGAAGCAGGAGAAGCAGAAGCAGAAGAAACAGAAGAAGGAGAAGAGCAGAAGCAGAAGCAGACGGAGAAGCAGAAGCAAAAGTAGAAGCAGAAGAAGCAGAAGCTGAAGCAGAAGAAGAAGAAACAGAAAAAGCAGAAGAAGCAGAAGAAGAAGCAGCAGGAGAAGCAGAAGAAGAAGAAGAAGAAGAAGAAGAAGAAGGAGAAGGAGAGAAAGAAGGATTAGGAGCAGGGGAAACAGAAGGATAAGCAGAAGCAGAAAGAGAAGGTGAATGAGAAGGAGAAGCAGAGAAGCAGAAGAAGCAGAAGCAGGAGAAGCAGAAGCTGAATGAATAGCAGAAGAAGGAGAAATTGAAAGAGAAGAAGATGCAGAAGGAGAAGCAGAAGCAGGAGAAGCAGAATCAGAAGAAATAGAAGAAGGAGAAGAAGCTGAAGCAGAAAGAGAAGCAGAAACAGAAGGAGAAGCAGAAATAGAAGCAGAAGAAGCCGAAGAAGCAAAAGCAGAACCTAACGCAGAAGGAGAAGCAGGAGAAGCAGAAGAAGCAGAATCTGGAGAAGAACAAGGAGAACCAGAAGGAGAAGCATAAGCAGAAAGAGAAGCAAAAGCAGAAGGAGAAGCAGAAGAAACAGAAGAAGCAGAATCAGTAGCAGAAGAAGCTGAAGATGCAGAACCAGAAAGAGAAGCAGAAGGAATAGCAGAAGAAAGAGAAGGAGAAATAGAAGGAAAAGCAGAAGGAGAAGCAGGAAAAGCAGAAGAAATAGAAGCAGACGGAGAAGCAGTAGAAGGAGAAGGAGAAGCCGGAGCAGAAGAAGAAGCAGAAGGAAAAGCACAAGCAGAAGGAGATGCAGAAGGAGAAGCAGGAAATGCAGAAGACGCAGAAGCAGAAGGAGAAGAAGAAGGAGAAGAATCAGAATCAGAAGAAGCAGAAGCAGAAATAGAAAGAGAAGCCGACGAAGAGAAGCAGAACGAGAAACAGGAGAAGCAGAAGAAGCAAAAGCGGGAGAAGCAGAAGAAGAAGAAACAGAAGAAGGAGAAGGAGCAGAAGCAGGAGAAGCAGAAGGAGAAGCAGAAAAAGCAGAAGAAGCTGAAGCAGGAGAAGCAGAAGGAGAAGAAACAGGAGAAGGACAAGAAGCAGAAAGAGAAGCAGTAGAAGCAAAAGAGGCAGGAAAAGCAGAAGCAGAAGAAAGAGAAGAAGAAGAAGACGAAGAAGAAGAAGAAGCAGTAGCAGCATAAGGAGAAGCATAAGGAGAAGCATAAGGAGACGTATTAGGAGAAGCAGTAGAAGGAGAAGAAGCAGAAGCAGGAGAAGCTGAAGCAGAAGAAAAAGAATAAGCAAAAAAGCAGAAGCAAAAGCAGTGAGAGAAGCAGAAGAAGGAGAAGGAGAAGGAGCAGCAGAAGGAGAAGCAGAAGCAGAAAGAGAAGCAGAAACAGAAGGAGAACAAGAAGGAGAACAAGAAGGAGAAGCAGGAGAATCAGAAGAAGCAGAAAGAGGAGAAGCAGAAGTAGAGTCAGAAGAAACAGAAGAAGAAGAAGCAGAAGAAACAGAAGCAAAAGAAACAGAAGAAGGAGAAGAGCAGAAGCAGAAGGAGAAGGAGAAGCAGAAGGAGAAGCAGAAAGAGAAGCAGGAGAAGCAGAAGCAGAAGAAACAGGAGAAGCCGAAGAAGCAGAAGCAGAATCTGAAGCAGAAGGAGAAACAGAAGAAGCACAATCTGAAGCAGAAGCAGAAGAAACAGAAATAGTAGAATAAGCAGAAGCAGAAGCACCAGGACAAGCAGAAGAACAAGAAGGAGAAGGCGAAAGAGAAGGATTAGGAGTAGGAGAAGCAAAAGGATAAGCAGAAGCAGAAGGAGACGCAGAAGGAGAAGCAGCACGAGAAGTAGGAGAAGCAGGAGAAGCAGAAGCAAGAGAAGCAGAAGAAACAGAAGACGCAGAAGCAGAATGAGAAGCACAAGGAGAAATTGAAGCAGAAGGAGAAGCAGAAGGAGAAGCAGAAGAAAGAGAAGGAGAAGCAGAAAGAGAAGCACAACGAGAAGCACAACGAGAAGCAGGAGAAGCAGAAGCAGAAGAAACATAAGAAGGAGAAGAAGCAGAAGCAGAAGGAGAAGCAGAAACAGAAGGAAAAGCAGAAATAGAAGCAGGAGCAGCAGAAGAAGCAGCAGCAGGAGAAGCAGAAGCAGAAGAAGCCGAAGAAGCAGAAGCAGAACCTGAAGCAGAAGGAGAAGCAGGAGAAGCAGAATCTGGAGAAGCAGAAGGAGAAGCAGAAGCAGAAAGAGAAGCAAAAGCAGAAGGAGAAGCAGAAGGAGAAGCAGAAGAAACAGAAGAAGCAGAGGCAGTAGCAGAAGAAGCAGAAGATGCAGAAGCAGAAGGAGAAGCAGAAGCAGTAGTTGAAGCAGAAGAAGGAGAAGCATAAAGAGAAACAGAAGGAGAAGCAGGAGAAGCAGAAGCAGGAGAAGCAGAATCAGAAGAAATAGAAGAAGGAGAAGAAGCAGAAGCAGAAAGAGAAGCAGAAACAGAAGGAGAAGCAGAAAAAGAAGCAGAAGAAGCCGAAGAAGCAAAAGCAGAACCTAAAGCAGAAGGAGAAGCAGGAGAAGCAGAAGAAGCAGAATCTGGAGAAGAAGAAGGAGAACCAGAAGGAGAAGCAGAAGGAGAAAGAGAAGCAAAAGCAGAAGGAGAAGCAGAAGAAACAGAAGAAGCAGAATCAGTAGCAGAAGAAGCTGAAGATGCAGAAGCAGAAAGAGAAGCAGAAGGAATAGCAGAAGAACGAGAAGGAGAAATAGAAGGAGAAGCAGAAGGAGAAGCAGGAAAAGCAGAAGAA
>NW_012292192.1:0-7991 GCF_000151885.1 Dipodomys ordii | reverse complement strand
GGAGAAGCAGAAGAAGGAGAAGTAGAAAGAGAAGGATTAGGCGTAGGAGAAACAGAAGGATAAGCAGAAGCAGAAAGAGAAGGAGAAGGAGAAGCAGAAGGAGCAGAAGCAGGAGAAGCAGAAGCATAATGAAAGGCAGAAGAAGGAGAAATTGAAACAGAAGAAGATGCAGAAGGACAAGCAGAAGCATTAGTAGAAGCAGAAGAAGGAGAAGCAGAAGGAGAAGCATAAAGAGAAACAGAAGGAGAAGCAGGAGAAGCAAAAGCAGGAGAAGCAGAATCAGAAGAAATAGAAGAAGGAGAAGAAGCAGAAGCAGAAAGAGAAGCAGAAACAGAAGGAGAAGCAGAAATAGAAGCAGAAGAAGCCGAAGAAGCAAAAGGAGAACCTGAAGCAGAAGGAGAAGCTGGAGAAGCAGAAGAAGAAGAATCTGGAGAAGAAGAAGGAGAACCAGAAGGAGAAGCAGAAGCAGAAAGAGAAGCAAATCAGGAGAAGCAGAAGAAAGAGAAGAAGCAGCAGCAGTAGCAGAAGAAGCTGAAGATGCAGAAGCAGAAAGAGAAGCAGAAGGAATAGCAGAAGAACGAGAAGGAGAAACGGAAGGAGAAGCAGAAGGAGAAGCAGAAGGAGAAGCAGGAAAAGAAGAAGAAGCAGAAGCAGACGGAGAAGCAGAAGAAGGAGAAGGCGAAGCAGAAGCAGAAGAAGAAGCAGAAGGAAAAGCACAAGCAGAAGGAGATGCAGAAGGAGAAGCAGGAGAAGCAGAAGAAACAGAAGCAGAAGGAGAAGAAGAAGGAGAAGAAGCAGAATCAGAAGAAGCAGAAGCAGAAATAGAAAGAGAAGCCGACGAAGAGAAGCAGAACGTGAAGCAGGAGACAGAAGAAGCAGAAGCGGGAGAAGCAGAAGAAGAAGAAACAGAAGAAGGAGAAGGAGCAGAAGGAGAAGCAGAAAGAGAAGCAGGAAAAGCAGACGAAGCAGAAGCAGGAGAAGCAGAAGCAGAAAACAGGAGAAGGACAAGAAGCAGAAGCAGAAGGAGAAGCAGAAACAGAAGGAGAAGCAGAAAGAGAAAGAGGGGAAGCAGAAGAAGCAGAAGCAGGGGAAGAAGAAGCATAAGAATCCGAAGAAGCAGAAGCAGAACCTGAACCAGAAGGAGAAGCAGGAGATGGAGAAGAAGCAGAATCTGGAGAAGCAGAATAAGAAGCTGAAGTAGAAGCAGAAGCAGAAGCAGAAAGAGAATCAAAAGCAGAAGGAGAAGCAAAAGACACAGAAGAAGCAGAAGCAGTAGCAGTTGCAGCAAAAGCAGATGAGAAGCAGATGAAAATCAGAAGAACGAGAAGCAGAAGGAGAATCAGAAGGAGAAGCAGAGAAGCAGAAGGAGAAGCAGAAGGAGAAACAGAAGCAGAAAAGCAGAAGCAGAAGAAGATGCAGAAGAAGCAGGAGAAGCAGAAGATGCAGAAGCAGAAGGAGAAGTAGAAGAAGGAGAAGGAGAAGGAAGAGCCGCAGAAGCAATAGGAGAAGCAGAAAGAGAAGCAGAAGAAGAATGAGAAGCAGAAAGAGAAGCAGTAGAAGCAGAAGAAGCAGGAAAAGCAGAATCAGAAGAAAGAGAAGAAGAAGAAGACGAAGAAGAAGAAGAAGAAGAAGAAGAAGAAGAAGAAGAAGAAGAAGAAGAAGAAGAAGAAGCAGCATAAGGAGAAGCATAAGGAGAAGCATAAGGAGAAGTATAAGGAGAAGCAGTAGAAGCAGAAGAAGCAGAAGCAGGAGAAGCAGAAGCAGAAGAAAAAGAATAAGCAAAAGAAGCAGAAGCAGAAGCATTGGAGAAGCAGAAGAAGGAGAAGGAGAAGGAGCAGCAGAAGGAGAAACAGAAGCAGAAAGAGAAGCAGAAACAGAAGGAGAACAAGAAGGAGAAGCAGGAGAATCAGAAGAAGCAGAAAGAGAAGGAGAAGAAGGAGAAGCAGAAGTAGAATCAGAAGAAACAGAAGAAAAAGAAGAAGAAGAAACAGAAGCAAAAAAACAGAAGAAGGAGAAGAGCAGAAGCAGAAGCAGAAGGAGAAGCAGAAGCAGAAGGAGAAGCAGAAAGAGAAGCAGGAGAAGCAGAAGAAGCAGGAGAAGCAGAAGCAGAAGAAACAGGAGAAGCCGAAGAAGCAGAAGCAGAATCTGAAGCAGAAGAAGCAGAATCTGAAGCAGAAGGAGAAACAGATGAAGCACAATCTGAAGCAGAAGCAGAAGAAACAGAAATAGTAGAATAAGCAGAAGCAGAAGCACCAGGAGAATCAGAAGAAGAAAAAGAAGGCGAAAGAGAAGGATTAGGAGTAGGAGAAGCAAAAGGATAAGCAGAAGCAGAAAGAGACGCAGAAGGAGAAGCAGCACGAGAAGTAGGAGAAGCAGGAGAAGCAGAAGCAGGAGAAGCAGAAGAAATAGAAGACGCAGAAGCAGAATGAGAAGCAGACGGAGAAATTGAAGCAGAAGCAGGAGAAGCAGAAGCAGAAGGAGAAGCAGAAGAAGGAGAAAGAGAAGGAGAAGCAGAACGAGAAGCAGAACGAGAAGCTGGAGAAGCCGAAGCAGGAGAAGCAGAAGCAGGAGAAGCAGAAGCAGAAGAAACAGAAGAAGGAGAAGAAGTTGAAGCAGAAGGAGAAGCAGAAACAGAAGGAAAAGCAGAAAGGGAAGCAGGGGAAGCAGAAGAAGCAGAAGCAGGAGAACAAGAAGCATAAGATTCCGAAGAAGCAGAAGCAAAACCTGAAGCAGAAGGAGAAGCAGGAGAAGGAGAAGAAGCAGAATATGGAGAAGCAGAATGAGAAGCTGAAAGAGAAGCAGAAGCAGAAAGAGAATCAAAAGTAGAAGGAGAAGCAGAAGAAACAGAAGAAGCAGAAGCAGTAGCAGTTCCAGCAGAAGCAGAAGGAGAAGCAAAAGTAAAAGCAGAAGAACGAGAAGGAGAAGGAGAAACAGAAGGAGAAGCAGAAGGAGAAGGAGAAGAGGAAGAAGGAGAAGCAGAAGGAGAAACAGAAGCAGAAGAAGCAGCAGAAGGAGAAGCAGAAGCAGAAGAAGATGCAGAAGGAGAAGCAGGAGAAGCAGAAAAAGCAGAAGGAGAAGGAGAAGTAGGAGAAGGAGAAGGAAGAGCCGCAGAAGCAATAGGAGAAGCAGAAGAAGAAGCAGAAGCAGAATGAGAAGCAGAAAGAGAAGCAGTAGAAGAAGAAGAAGCAGGAAAAGCAGAAGCAGCAAAAAGAGAAGAAGAAGAAGAAGAAGAAGAAGAAGAAGAAGAAGAAGAAGAAGAAGAAGAAGAAGAAGAAGAAGAAGAAGAAGAAGAAGAAGAAGAAGAAGAAGAAGAAGAAGAAGGAGAAGGAGGAGGAGAAGGAGAAGGAGAAGAAGGAGAAGCAGAAGCAGAAGCAGAAGAAAAAGAATAAGCATAAGAAGCAGAATCAGAGGGAGAAGCAGAAGAAGGATAAACAGAAGCAGAAGAAGCAGCAGAGGAGAAGCAGAAGCAGAAGAAGATGCAGAAGGAGAAGCAGGAGAAGCAGAAGAAAGAGAAGGAGAAGGCGAAAGAGAAGGATTAGGAGTAGGAGAAGCAAAAGGATAAGCAGAAGCAGAAAGAGACGCAGAAGGAGAAGCAGCACGAGAAGTAGGAGAAGCAGGAGAAGCAGAACCAGGAGAAGCAGAAGAAACAGAAGACGCAGGAGCAGAATGAGAAGCAGAAGGAGAAATTGAAGCAGAAGCAGAAGCAGAAGCAGAAGCAGAAGCAGAAGGAGAAGCAGAAGAAGGAAAAGGAGAAGTAGAAAGAGAAGCACAACGAGAAGCAGGAGAAGCAGAAGCAGGAGAAGCAGAAGCAGAAGAAACATAGGAAGGAGAAGAAGCAGAAGCAGAAGGAGAAGCAGAAACAGAAGGAAAAGCAGAAAGAGAAGCAGGAGAAGCAGAAGAAGCAGCAGCAGGAGAAGCAGAAGCAGAAGAAGCCGAAGAAGCAGAAGCAGAACCTGAAGCAGAAGGAGAAGCAGGAGAAGCAGAAGAAGCTGAATCTGGAGAAGCAGAAGGAGAAGCAGAAGCAGAAAGAGAAGCAAAAGCAGAAGGAGAAGCAGAAGGGGAAGCAAAAGAAACAGAAGAAGCAGAGGCAGTAGCAGAAGAAGCAGAAGATGCAGAAGCAGAAGGAGAAGCAGAAGGAAAAGCAGAAGAACGAGAAGGAGAAGAAGTAGCAGAAACAGAAGGAGAAGCAGAAAGAGAAGCAGAAGAAGGAGCAGGAGAAGGAAAAGCAGCAGGAGAAGCAGAAAGAGCAGCAGAAGGAGAAGCAGGACATGCAGAAACTTGAGAAGCAGAAGCAGAAGAAACACAAGAAGGACAAGAAGCAGAAGGAGAAGCAGACAGAAGGAGAAGCAGGAAGAGAAGGAGGGAAAGCAGAAGAAGCAGAAGCAGGAGAAACAGAAGCATAAGAATCCGAAGAAGCAGAAGCAGAACCTGAAGCAGAAGGAGAAGCAGAAGAAGCAGAAGAAGCAGAATCTGAAGAAGCAGAATAAGAAGCAGAACGAGAAACAGAAGCAGAAAGAAAATAAAAAGCAGAAGGAGAAGCAGAAGAAACAGAAGAAGTAGAAGCAGAAGCAGTTGCAGCAGAAGCAGAAGGAAAAGCAGAAGAACAAGAAGGAGAAGGAGAAACAGAAGGAGAAGCAGAAAGAGACGCAGGTAAAGCAGACGAAGAAGAAGCAAAAGGAGAATCAGAAGGAGAAGCAGAAGAAGAGAAGGAGAAGCAGAAGAAGATGCAGAAGGAGAAACAGGAGAAGCAGAAGAAGCAGAAGAAGCAAAAGGAGAAGCAAAAGAAGGAGAAGGAGAAGCAGAAGCAGAAGCATAAGGAAAAGCACAAGCAGAAGGAGATGCAGAAGGAGAAGCAGGAGAAGCAGAAGAAGCAGAAGCTGAAGGAGAAGCAGAAGTAGGAGAAGGTGAAGGAGGAGAAGCAGAAGGAGAAGCAGAAGCAGAATGACAAGCAGAAAGAGAAGCAGGAGAAGGACAAGAAGCAGAAGCAGGAGAAGCCGAAAGAGAAGAAGCAGAAGAAGCAGAAACATTAGCAGAAGGAGAAGCAGAAGCAGAAGGAGAAGCAGCAGAAGAAGTAGAACCAGAAATTCAGGCAGGAGAAACAGAAGAAGCAGAAGCAGAAGCAGAAGGAGAAGCAAAAAGAGAAGCACAAGGAGTAGTAAAAGAAGCAGCAGAAGGAGAAGCAGCAGAAGAAGCAGAAAAACAAGCAGGAGAAGCAGAAGCAGAAAGAGAAGTAGAAGCAGAAGAAGCAGAACCAGAAGAAGAAGCCGTAGATGCATAGGAAGCAGAAGCAGGAGAAGCAGAAGAAAAAGAAGAAGCATAAGAAGCAGAAATAGAAGCAGAGGGAGAAACAGAAGAAGGAGAAGGAGCAGCAGAAGGTGAAGCAGAAGGAGATGCAGAAGCAGAAAGAGAAGCAGAAACAGAAGGAGAAGTTGGAGAATCAGAAGAAGCAGAAGCAGAAAGAGAAGCAGAAGAGGGAGAAGGAGAAGCAGAAGCAGAAGGACAATCAGGAGAAGCAGAAGAAGCAGAAGCGGGAGAAGCAGAAGAAGAAACAGAAGAAGGAGAAGTTGCAGAAGGAGAAGCAGAAGGAGAAGCATAAATAGAAACAGAAGCAGAAGAAGCAGTTGCAGGAGAAGCAGAAGCAGAAGAAACAGAAGAAGCTGAAGAAGCAGAAGGAGAACCTGAAGCAGAAGGAGAAGCAGAAGCATCAGAAGCTGGAAAAGCAGAAGCAGAAGATACAGAACAAGCAGCAGAAGCAGAAGCAGAACGAGAAGAAGAAGAATAAGAAGGAGAAAGAGAAGGATTAGGAGTAGGAGGAGCAGAAGCAGAATTAGAAGCAGAAAGAGAAGCAGAAGGAGAAGCAGAAGGAGAAACAGAAGAAGCAGAAGCAGGAGAAGCAGAAGCAGAAGCAGAATGAGAAGCACAAGAAGGAGAAATTGAAGGAGAAGGAGAATGAGACGGAGAAGCAGAAATAGAAGTAGGAGAAGCAGAAGAAGGAGAAGCAGGAGAAGCAGAAGCAGAAGAAACAGAAGAAGGAGAAGAGCAGAAGCAGAAGGAGAAACAGAAGCAGAAGGAGAAGCAGAAGAAGCAGAAGCTGAAGCAGAAGAAACTGAAAAAGCAGAAAAAGAAGAAGAAGCAGAAGAAGAAGAAGCAGGAAAAGCAGAAGAAGAAGAAGAAGAAGAAGAAGAAGAAGAAGGAGAAGGAGAAAGAGAAGGATTAGGAGTAGGAGAAACAGATGGATAAGCAGAAGCAGAAAGAGAAGGAGATGGAGAAGGAGAAGCAGAAGAAGCAGAAGAAGCAGAAGCAGGAGAAGCAGAAGCAGAATGAAAAGCAGAAGAAGGAGAAGTTGAAACAGAAGAAGATGCAGAAGGAGAAGCAGAAGCAGAAGCAGAAGCAGAAGGAGAAGCAGAAGAAAGAGAAGGAGAAGGAGAAGCAGAAGGATAAGAATAAAGAGAAACAGAAGGAGAAGCAGGAGAAGCATAAGCAGAAGAAAGAGAAGAAACAGAAGCAGAAAGAGAAGCAGAAACAGAAGGAGAAGCAGGAATAGAAGCAGAAGAAGCCGAAGAAGCAGAAGCAGAACCTGAAGCGGAAGGAGAAGCAGAAGAAGCAGAATCTGGAGAAGAAGAAGGAGAACCAGAAGGAGAAGCAGAAGCAGAAAGAGAAGCAAAAGCAGAAGGAGAAGCAGAAGGAGAAGCAGAAGAAACAGAAGAAGCAGAAGCAGTAGCAGAAGAAGCTGAAGATGCAGAAGCAGAAAGAGAAGCAGAAGGAATAGCAGAAGAACGAGAAGGAGAAGGAGAAACAGAAGGAGAAGAAGAAGGAGAAGCAGAAGGAGAATCAGGAAAGGCAGAAGAAGCAGAATCAGACGGAGAAGCAGAAGAAGGAGAAGGAGAAGCAGAAGCAGAAGAAGAAGCAGACGAAAAGCACAAGCAGAAGAAGATGCAGAAGGAGAAGCAGGAGAAGCAGAAGAAGCAGAAGCAGAAGGAGAGAAGAAGTAGAAGAAGCAGAATCAGAAGAAGCAGAAGTAGAAAGAGAAGCCGACGAAGAGAAGCAGAACGAGAAGCAGGAGAAGGAGAAGAAGCAGAAGCGGGAAAAGCAGAAGAAGTAGAAGAAGAAACAGAAGAAGGAGAAGGAACAGAAGCAGAAGGAGAAGGAAAAGCAGAAGGAGAAGCAGAAAGAGAAGCAGGAAAAGCAGAAGAAGCAGAAGCAGGAGAAGCAGAAGCAGAAGAAACAGGAGAAGGACAAGAAGCAGAAGCAGAAGGAGAAGCAGAAACAGAAGGAGAAGCAGAAAGAGGAGGGGAAGCAGAAGAAGCAGAAGCAGGAGAAGCAGAAGCATAAGAATCTGAAGAAGCAGAAGCAAAACTTGAAGCAAAAGCGGAAGCAGGAGAAGCAGAAGAAGCAGAATCTGGAGAAGCTGAATGAGAAGCTGAAGGAGAAGCAGAAGCTGAAAGAGAATCAAAAGCAAAGGAGACGCAGAAGAAACAGAAGAAGCCGTAGCAGTTGCAGCAGAAGCAGAAGGAGAAGCAGAAAGAAAAGCAGAAGAACGAGAAGGAGAAGGAGAAACAGAAGGAGAAGCAGAAGGAGAAGCAGAAGAAGCAGAAGGAGAAGCAGAAGCAGAAGAAGCAGAAGGAGAAGCAGAAGGAGAAACAGAAGCAGAAGAAGCAGCAGAAGGAGAAGCAGAAGAAGAAGAAGATGCAGAAGGAGAAGCAGAAGAAGCAGAAGCAGAAGGAGAAGTACAAGTAGGAGAAGGAAGAGCCGCAGAAGAAATAGGAGAAGCAGAAGGAGAAGCAGAAGCAGAATGAGAAGCAGAAAGAGAAGCAGTAGAAGCAGAAGAAGCAGGAAAAGAAGAAGCAGAAGAAAGAGAAGAAGAAGAAGAAGAAGAAGAAGAAGAAGAAGAAGAAGAAGAAGAAGAAGAAGAAGAAGAAGAAGAAGAAGAAGAAGAAACAGAAGCAAAAGAAACAGAAGAAGGAGAAGAGCAGAAGCAGAAGCAGAAGGAA
>NW_012292191.1:0-2193 GCF_000151885.1 Dipodomys ordii | reverse complement strand
AGCAGAAGCAGAATCTGAAGCAGAAGGAGGAAACAGAAGAAGCACAATCTGAAGCAGAAGCAGAAGAAACAGAAATAGTAGAATAAGCAGAAGCAGAAGCAGCAGGAGAAGCAGAAGAAGAAGGCTAAAGAGAAGGTGAGGAGTAGGAGAAGCAAAAGCATAAGCAGAAGCGGAAAGAGACGCAGAAGGAGAAGCAGCACAAGAAGTAGGAGAAGCAGGAGAAGCAGAAGCAGGAGAAGCAGAAGAAACAGAAGACGCAGAAGCAGAATGAGAAGCAGAAGGAGAAATTGAAGCAGAAGCAGAAGGAGAAGGAGAAGCAGAAGAAGTAGAATGACAAGGAGAAGGAGAAAGAGAAGCAGAAAGAGAAGCAGAACGAGAAGCAGGAGAAGCAGAAGCAGGAGAAGCAGAAGCAGAAGAAACAGAAGAAGGAGAAGAAGCAGAAGCAGAAGGAGAAGCAGAAACAGAAGGAAAAGCAAAAAGAGAAGGAGGAGAAGCAGAAGAAGCAGCAGCAGGAGAAGCAGAAGCAGAAGAAGCCGAAGAAGCAGAAGCAGAACGTGAAGCAGAAGGGGAAGCAGGAGAAGCAGAAGAATCAGAATCTGGAGAAGCAGAAGGAGAAGCAGAAGCAGAAAGAGAAGCAAAAGCAAAAGGAGAAGCAGAAGAAACAGAAGAAGCAGAGGCAGTACCCGAAGAAGCAGAAGATGCAGAAGCAGAAGGAGAAGCAGAAGGAAAAGCAGAAGAACGAGAAGGAGAAGGAGAAGGAGAAACAGGAGAAGCAGAAAGAGAATCAGAAGAAGGAGCAGGAGAAGGAAAAGCAGCAGGAGAAGCAGAAAGAGCAGCAGAAGGAGAAGCAGGAGATGCAGAATCAGGAGAAGCAGAAGCATAAGAAACAGGAGAAGGACAAGAAGCAGAAGCAGAAGGAGAAGCAGAAACAGAAGGAGAAGCAGAAAGAGAAGGAGGGGAAGCAGAAGAAGCAGAAGCAGGAGAGGCAGAAGCATAAGAATCCGAAGAAGCAGAAGCAGAACCTGAAGAAGAAGGAGAAGCAGGAGAAGCAGAAGAAGCAGAATCTGGAGAAGCAGAATGAGAAGCAGAAGGAGAAGCAGAAGCAGAAAGAGAATCAAAAGCAGAAGGAGAAGCAGAAGAAACAGAAGAAGTAGAAGCAGTAGCAGTTGTAGCAGAAGCAGAAGGAGAAGCAGAAGAAAAAGCAGAAGAACAAGAAGGAGAAGGAGAAACAGAAGGAGAAGCAGAAAGAGAAGCAGGTAAAGCGGATGAAGAAGAAGCAGAAGGAGAAGCAAAAGGAGAAGCAGAAGTAGGAGAAGGAGAAGCAGAAGCAGAAGAAGATGCAGAAGGAGAAGCAGGAGAAGCAGAAGAAGCCGAAGCAGAAGGAGAAGCAGGAAAAGCAGAAGAAGCAGAAGCAAACGGAGAAGCAAAAGAAGGAGGAGGAGAAGGAGAAGCAGAAGCAGGAGAAGAAGCATAAGGACCAGCACAAACAGAAGGAGATGCAGAAGGAGAAGCAGGAGAAGCAGAAGAATCAGAAGCTGAAGGAGAAGCAGAAGTAGGAGAAGGAGAAGGAGGAGAAGCAGAAGCAGAAAGAGATGCAGAAGCGGAATGAGAAGCAGAAAGAGAAGCAGTTGAAGCACAAGAAGCAGAAGCAGGAGAAGCCGAAAGAGAAGAAGCAGAAGAAGCAGAATCAGAAGCAGAAGTAGAAGCAGAAGCAGAAGGAGAAGCAGCAGAAGAAGTAGAACCAGAAATTCAGGTACTAGAAACAGAAGAAGCAGAAGCAGAAGGAGAAGCAAAAAGAGAAGCAGAAGGAGAAGGAGAAGAAGCAGCAGAAGGAGAAGCAGCAGAAGAAGCAGAAAAACAAGCAGGAGAAGCAGAAGCAGAAAGAGAAGTAAAAGCAGAAGAAGCAGAAGCAGTAGAAGCATAAGAAGTAGAAGCAGGAGAAGCAGAAGAAAAAGAAGAAGCATAAGAAGCAGAAGCAGAGGGAGAAACAGAAGAAGGAGAAGGAGCAGCAGACGGTGAAGCAGAAGGAGATGAAGAAGCAGAAAGAGAAGCAGAAACAGAAGGAGAAGAAGAAGGATTAGTTGGAGAACCAGAAGAAGCAGAAGCAGAAAGAGAATCAGAAGGAGGAGAAGGAGAAGCAGAAGCAGAGGAAAGGAAGGAGAAGCAGAAGAAGCAGAAGCGGGAGAAGCAGAA
>NW_012292190.1:0-4055 GCF_000151885.1 Dipodomys ordii | reverse complement strand
AGAAGAGAAGGAGAAGCAGAAAGAGAAGCAGAAGAAAAGGAAGAAGCAGGAGAAGCAGAAGCAGAAGAAACAGAAGAAGCCCAAGAAGCAGAAGGAGAACCTGAAGCAGAAGGAGAAGCAGAAGCAGCAGAAGCTTGAAAAGCAGAAGCAGATGAAAGAGAACAAGCAGAAGAAGCAGAAGCAGAACGAGAAGCAGAAGAAGAAGAAGGAGAAAGAGAAGGATTAGGAGTAGGAGGAGCATAATGAGAATCAGAAGCAGAAAGAGAAGCAGTAGGAGACAGAAGGAGAAACAGAAGAAGCAGGAGAAGCAGAAGCAGAAGCAGAATGAGAAGCACAAGAAGGAGAAATTGAAGGAGAAGGAGAATGAGACGCAGAAGCAGAAGGAGAAATAGGAGAAGCAGAAGAAGAAGAAGCAGGAGAAGCAGAAACAGAAGAAACAGAAGAAGGAGAAGAGAAGAAGCAGAAGCAGAAGCAGACGGAGAAGCAGAAGGAAAAGGAGAAGCAGAAGAAGCAGAAGCAGGAGAAGCAGAAGCAGAAGAAAAAGAATAAGCAAAAGAAGCAGAAGCAGAAGCAGTGGGAGAAGCAGAAGAAGGAGAAGGAGAAGGAGCACCAGCATGAGAAGCAGAAAGAGCAGCAGAAGGAGGAGCAGGATATGCAGAAACAGGAGAAGCATAAGCAGAACAAACAGGTAAGGACAAGTAGTAGAAGCAGAAGGAGAAGCAGAAAGAGAAGGAGGGAAAGCAGAAGAAGCAGAAGCAGGAGAAGCAGAAGCATAAGAATCCGAAGAAGCAGAAGGAGAACCTGAAGCAGAAGGAGAAGCAGGAGAAGCAGAAGAAGCAGAATCTGGAGAAGCAGAAGGAGAAGCAGAAGCAGAAAGAGAATCAAAAGCAGAAGGAAAAGCAGAAGAAACAGAAGAAGTAGAAGCTGTAGCAGTTCTAGCAGAAGTAGAACGAGAAGCAGAAGGAAAAGCAGAAGAACAAGAAGGAGAAGGAGAAACAGAAGGAGAAGCAGTAGGAGAATAAGAAGGAGAAGCAGAAGAAGGAGAAGGATAAGCAGAAGCATAAGAAGATGCAGAAGGAGAAGCAGAAGAAGCAGAAGCAGCAGGAGAAGCAGGAAAAGCAGAAGAAGCAGAATCAAAAGGAGAAGCAAAAGAAGGAGAAGGAGAAGCACAGGCAGAAGAAGAAGCATAAGGACAAGCACAAGCAGAAGGAGATGCAGAAGGAGAAGCAGGAGAAGCAGAAGAAGCAGAAGCTGAAGGAGAAGCAGAAGTAGGAGTAGGAGAAGGAGGAGAAGCAGAAGCAGAAGGAGAAGCAGAAGCAGAATGAGAAGCAGAAAGAGAAGCAGGAGAAGCACAAGAAGCAGAAGCAGGGGAAGCCGAAAGAGAAGAAGCAGAAGAAGCAGAATCAGAAGCAGAAGTAGAAGCAGAAGCAGAAGGAGAAGCAGCAGAAGAAGTAGAACCAGAAATTCAGGCAGGAGAAACAGAAGAAGCAGAAGCAGAAGGACAAGCAAAAAGAGAAGCAGAACGAGAAGTAGAAGAAGCAGCAGAAGGAGAAGCAGCAGAAGAAGCACAAAAAACAAGCAGGAGAAGCAGAAGCAGAAAGAGAAGTAGAAGCAGAAGAAGCAGAAGCAGAAGAAGAAGCAGGAGAAGCAGAAGAAGCAGAAGCAGGAGAAGCAGAAGCAGAAGATAAAGAAGAAGCATAAGAAGCAGAAGCAGAGGGAGAAACAGAAGAAGGAGAAAGAGCAGCAGAAGGTGAAGCAGAAGAAGATGCAGAAGCAGAAAGAGAAGCAGAAACCGAAGGAGAAGAAGAAGGAGAAGTTGGAGAATCAGAAGAAGCAGAAGCAGAAGCAGAAAGAGAAGGAGAAGAAGGAGAAGGAGAAGCAGAAGGAGAAGGAGAAGCAGGAGAAGCAGAAGAAGCAGAAGCGGGAGAAGCCGAAGAAGAAGAAGAAGAAAAAGAAGAAGAAGAAGAAGATGAAGAAGAAGATGAAGAAGAAGAAGAAGAAGAAGAAGAAGAAGAAGAAGAAGAAGAAGAAGAAGGAGAAGGAGAAGGAGAAGGAGAAGGAGAAGGAGAAGAAGAAGAAGAAGAAGAAGAAGAATAAGAAGAAGAAGAAGAAGAAGAAGAAGAAGAAGAAGAAGAAGAAGAAGAAACAGAAGAAAGAGAAAGAGCATATGGAGAAGGAAAAGCAGAAGGAGAAGCAGAAAGAGAAGCAGAAGAAGCAGTAGCAGGAGAAGCAGAAGCAGAAGAAACAGAAGAAGCCCAAGAATCAGAAGGAGAATCTGAAGCAGAAGGAGAAGCAGAATCAACAGAAGCTGGAAAAGCAGAAGCAGAAGAAACAGAACAAGCAGAAGAAGCAGAAGCAGAACGAGAAGCAGAAGAAGAAGAAGGAGAAAGAGAAGGATTAGGAGTAGGAGGAGCAGAAGGAGAATCAGAAGCAGAAAGAGAAGCAGAAGGAGAAGCAGAAAGAGAAACAGAAGAAGCAGAAGCAGGAGAAGCAGAAGCAGAATGAGAAGCACAAGAAGGAGAAATTGAAGGAGAAGGAGAATGAGACGGAGAAGCAGAAGGAGAAGTAGGAGAAGCAGAGAAAGAAGAAGCAGGAGAAGCAGAAGCAGAAGAAACAGAAGAAGGAGAAGAGCAGAAGCAGAAGCAGACGGAGAAGCAGAAGCAAAAGGAGAAGCAGAAGAAGCAGAAGCTGAAGCAGAAGAAGAAGAAACAGAAAAAGCAGAAGAAGCAGAAGAAGAAGCAGCAGGAGAAGCAGAAGAAGATGGAGGAGAAGGAGACAGAAAAGGATTAGGAGTAGGAGAAACAGAAGGATAAGCAGAAGCAGAAAGAGAAGGAGAATGAGAAGGAGAAGCAGGAGAAGCAGAAGAAGCAGAAGCAGGAGAAGCAGAAGCAGAATGAAAAGCAGAAGGAGAAATTGAAACAGAAGAAGATGCAGAAGGAGAAGCAGAAGCAGTAGTAGAAGCAGAAGAAGGAGAAGCAGAAGGAGAAGCATAAAGAGAAACAGAAGGAGAAGCAGGAGAAGCAGAAGCAGGAGAAGCAGAATCAGAAGAAATAGAAGAAGGAGAAGAAGCAGAAGCAGAAAGAGAAGCAGAAACAGAAGGAGAAGCAGAAATAGAAGCAGAAGAAGCCGAAGAAGCAAAAGCAGAACCTAAAGCAGAAGGAGAAGCAGAAGAAGCAGAATCTGGAGAAGAAGAAGGAGAACCACAAGGAGAAGCAGAAGTAGAGAGAGAAGCAAAAGCAGAAGGAGAAGCAGAAGGAGAAGCAGAAGAAACAGAAGAAGCAGAAGCAGTAGCAGAAGAAGCTGAAGATGCAGAAGCAGAAAGAGAAGCAGAAGGAATAGCAGAAGAACGAGAAGGAGAAATAGAAGGAGAAGCAGAAGGAGAAGCAGGAAAAGCAGAAGAAACAGAAGCAGACGGAGAAGCAGAAGAAGGAGAAGGAGAAGCCAGAGCAGAAGAAGAAGCAGAAGGAAAAGCACAAGCAGAAGGAGATGCAGAAGGAGAAGCAGGAAATGCAGAAGACGCAGAAGCATAAGGAGAAGAAGAAGGAGAAGAATCAGAATCAGAAGAAGCAGAAGCAGAAATAGAAAGAAAAGCCGACGAAGAGAAGCAGAACGAGAAGCAGGAGAAGCAGAAGAAGCACAAGCGGGAGAAGCAGAAGAAGAAGAAACAGAAGAAGGAGAAGGAGCAGAAGCAGAAGGAGAAGCAGAAAGAGAAGCAGGAAAAGCAGAAGAAGCAGAAGCAGGAGAAGCAGAAGGAGAAGAAACAGGAGAAGGACAAGAAGCAGAAAGAGAAGCAGTAGAAGCAGAAGAAGCATGAAAGCAGAAACCGAAGAAAGAGAAGAAGAAGAAGACCAAGAAGAAGAAGAAGAAGCAGCAGCATAAGGAGAAGCATGAGGAGAAGTATAAGGAGAAGCAGTAGAAGCAGAAGAAGCAGAAGCAGGAGAAGCTGAAGCAGAAGAAAAAGAATAAGCAAAAGAAGCAGAAGCAGAAGCAGTGAGAGAAGCAGAAGAAGGAGAAGGAGAAGGAGCAGCAGAAGGAGAAGCAGAAGCAGAAAGAGA
>NW_012292189.1:0-1778 GCF_000151885.1 Dipodomys ordii | reverse complement strand
CAAAAGCCAAACTTTGGATTGGATGGTGGCTTAAGATAGTGATCTAGCACAAAACTGGTGCTATTTCATCTCAAATGGGCAGAGTAGCGAAAACACAAGAAAAATGGCAAATCCGGATATCTCAATTCCCAATCTTGACAATCAGGGGTCAGAACAGATAATGAATAATCCAGAGGAGAGTTCACAAATAGCTCTACAAACACTGGGGGGTTGAGTTTTGATAGGAGTACCAGAATAGGGATCAAGAAACCCTTGGCAAAGACAGTACAATTCATTTGCAAATGGCAGTAGGGAACCTCTAGGACTAGATCAGTGTCCTTATTGCAAGCAAAATGTACATTGGGAAAAGGAATGTCCAAGGAGGAGAAAGATAGAAAATGACAGCTTATGTGTTCACATTAACCACTTGGAAAAATGTGTTCATATCTCTGGAGTAACATGAAAAGGAGCTTGAGGCTCTGAATTCCAATTGTGTTCAATTTAAAAATCAGCCCTCTGAACTAAAGAAATGAGGCAAAGAAAAATTCACACACTTCTATCTCAAAACACAGGCTTATAAAAGACTGAATCTCCAATATGTGCCAGTCCAAACCCACCAAGAATTTAAAAGCACTGGACACTGGTGAAAACAGGGAGAATAATTTGACCTGAAGAAAGATATGAAGATATAAACTTGTGAGAGTCAAAATGAGAAAAAAATCCTCAAAAGGAACCTAGAAAACACTTAGAATAAAATGAAATTCAAGTACATTAGCCTGGGTGAGCATGAGGCAAATTAGGTGACCACAGGTCAGAGGTCGACAGAAGCACAAGACAGCAATGCTGCCATCCTTGCTAACATCAAGTGAGGCCAAAAAGAGATCCTGATGCTGCATTAAGAAATTGTGGCCATATAAATGGAGCCAGACCTAATATAAGAATGTATTAGGGTGAAGTAAATATCTATTATAAGCTTTGAAGAGTATCACCAGAAATTCAAAACAACAGAGAAAGAAGGAAAAAGTAGCTAGCAGAGAAGACGGGGAAGTGCTGTGTCATAGAAGATGAGGCCAAGGAAAGTGAACAGGAAAATATCAGGCTCAAGAAAGAGATTGTTACTATTCAGAAAGAGTTATAGGACCACATGCTCTGATAGACAATGCCAGGCAAAAGGAAAGAGCATTAGGAAATAAAACAGAAGAGCTAAACAAACAGTTGAAAGATCTGTCGCAAAAATACACTGAAGTAGAAAACTAGAAAGGGAAACTAATAGAGTAAAAGGCCAAAAAGACTGCTGAGATTTTCACCATAAATGTAAGGCAGAAACATCTTGTCCCAATGGAACAGGAAGAGATGGAAAAAATACCTCTCAATAGCACCTTTGTGAACTTAAGGGAGGAGCTGTAGAGCAAGCATAGGTGTTGTGAGAAGGAGCAGCAGTTGGCCAGTCAAACGAACTCTCCTGTGACCCTGCGAAAACACTTGTAGGTTAAGGAGGTCATTGAGAAGGAGAGTGGGATCATGAAAGCAAGTTTGAGCGAAAAGGAGAATAATATGGAAGAAGTCTCCAAGGTTCAGAGTACTATACAGGAGTAAAAGAACCTAGAGACCTTAAGATAAAGGGAAACATCTGAGCTGATCAGGTAGCATGGGAGACCACTCTAAAACCAGTGGGGTCTCTAGAGTTACTAGTCGTTAAGATTAAGGGAAGAAACAAAAACAGTGGTAATATGTGGGCAAATGTTGACATTGGACTTGATGAAAAATGTAAACATTCTCAAGCTTTCTTTCAGTTTACG
>NW_012292188.1:0-2141 GCF_000151885.1 Dipodomys ordii | reverse complement strand
TATTTTCAATTTCAGGGCCATGGAGGTCAGGCACAAGTACCCAGTTTCAAAAGCAAAGTACAAACAAAAGGCTTGGAGCCCAGCTCAAGTGGGAAAGTACTTGCCTAGCAAGAAGTTCAATCTCAGGAACTACCCCCCACCCCTCTGCTGCCAGGAAAAAAAAATACTACACTGGGATTCCATTTCACCTAATTTAAAATGGCTATTTAAAAACACATCTGGCAAGGATGTGGACAAATGGGAACCCTTTAGAATCCCTTCTGCACTGCTGGCAAGTGCAGCATTACTGAAGAACTCAGCTATACCATTACTGGACATATATTCAAGGAAAATTAGTCATCATACAACAGAGGTTGAATGCTGTGTTTTATTACAGCACTAATCACAACAGCCAATATATGCTATTAGCAGATATACCTGTCAACAGATGGATAAAGAAAATGTGTGTATGTGTGTGCTTATACCCAATGGTTTTCTTGTTTGTTTTTGGTGGTACTAGATTTTAAAACTAAGACCCTCTACCACTTAAACCACGACACCCCCCCCTTTTGCTTAAGTTTATTTCCAGGTAGTTTTCCTACTTATAGACCCCCTGTAGCTGTAGAGGTGCAATTCCACCACACCTGGTTTATTTGTTGAGATGGAAGTTCTGACTAACTTTTTACCAGTGTCTTCAAACCACAATCCTCTCAATCTCTGCCTCCAAACTAACTGAGATTGTAGGTATGTACTGTAACATCCAGCAAAGCATAGAAATTATTCTGACATAAAGAAAAATAAAGCCCTGTCATTTGTAGATAAATAGATGAAACTGTATGGATCATTATGTTAAATGAAATAAACCAATCTCAGAAAGATGAGTTTTACATACTTTTCTCTACCTGTCTAAATTTTTTAATGGATCTGATGCAACAATGAGACGTACAAGTTGTCATGTCCAAAATGAGCTTTACAACGTCAGTGCGGGGGGGAGGGGAGGGGAAGGGGTTGGGGGTGAGGGGGGAAGGAGAAGGATTGGGATGGGGGGAGGGGGGAGGCTGGGAAGGGATGGGAAGGGTAAACAAAGGAGGAGGCTGCAATGCTTGGTAAGAAATGTACGCATTATCCTGCCCATGCAATTGTAACCCCTCTGTACAGTTTGTTCACAAATAAAATAAAATAAAATTAAAAAAAAGAAGAAGAAGCAGAAGCAGAAGGAGAAGCAGGAAAAGCAGAAGAAGCAGAAGCAAAAGGAGAAGCAAAAGAAGGAGAAGGAGAAGCAGAGGCAGAAGAAGAAGCATAAGGCCAAGGACAAGCAGCAGAGGCAGAAGAAGAAGCATAAGGCCAAGGACAAGCAGAAGGAGATGCAGAAGGAGAAGCAGAAGAAGCAGAAGATGAAGGAGAAGCAGAAGTAGGAGAAGGAGAAGGAGGAGAAGCAGAAGTAGAAGGAGAAGCAGAAGCGGAATGAGAAGCAGAAAGAGAAGCAGGAGAAGCACAAGAAGCAGAAGCAGGAGAAGCCGAAAGAGAAGAAGCAGAAGAAGCAGAATCAGAATCAGAAGTAGAAGCAGAAGCAGAAGGAGAAGCAGCAGAAGAAGTAGAATTAGAAATTCAGGCAGGAGAAACAGAAGAAGCAGAAGCAGAAGCAGAAGGCGAAGCAAAAAGAGAAGGAGAAGGAGAAGGAGAAGAAGCAGCAGAAGGAGAAGCAGCAGAAGAAGCAGAAAAACAAGCAGGAGAAGCAGAAGCACAAAGAGAAGTAGAAGCAGAAGCAGAAGAAGAAGCAGTAGAAGCATAAGAACAGAAGCAGGAGAAGCAGAAATAGAAGAAATAAAGAAGCATAAGATGCAGAAGCAGATGGAGAAACAGAAGAAGGAGAAAGAGCACCTGAAGGTGAAGCAGAAGGAGATGCAGAACAGAAAGAGATGAAGAAACAGAAGGAGAAGAAGAAGGAGAAGTTG
Organism: Dipodomys ordii; assembly: GCF_000151885.1. Lineage (NCBI taxonomy): Eukaryota > Metazoa > Chordata > Mammalia > Rodentia > Heteromyidae > Dipodomys > Dipodomys ordii. The sequence goes on along the minus strand of NW_012292188.1, from coordinate 207 downwards.
GAGAATCAGAAGAAGCAGAAGCAGAAAGAGAAGGAGAAGAAGGAGAAGGAGAAGCAGAAGTAGAAGGACAAGCAGGAGAAGCATAATTAAGCAGAAGCAGGAGAAGCAGACTAAGATGTAACAGAAGAAAGAGAAGGGAGCAGATGGAGATGCTGATGGAGAAACAGAAAGAGAAGCTGGAGAAGCACTAGCAGGAGAAGCAGAAGC
>NW_012292187.1:0-2227 GCF_000151885.1 Dipodomys ordii | reverse complement strand
TCAAGATGCAGAAGATGTAGAAGCCGTAGCAGTTGTAGCAGAAGCAGAACGAGAAGCAGAAGGAAAAGCAGAAGAACAAGAAGGAGAAGGAGAAACAGAAGGAGAAACACAAGAAGAAGCAGAAAGAGAAGCAGGTAAAGCAGCAGCAGAAGAATCAGAAGGAGAATCAGAAGGAGAAGCAGAAGAAGGAGAAGGAGAAGCAGAAGAAGATGCAGAAGGAGAAGCAGGAGAAGCAGAAGAAGCAGAAGCAGAAGGAGAAGGACAAACAGAAGAAGCAGAAGCAAAAGGAGAAGCAAAAGAAGGAGAAGGAGAAGGAGAAGCAGAAGCAGAAGAAGAAGCATAAGGACAAGCACAAGCAGGAGATGCAGAAGGAGGAGCAGGAGAAGCAGAAGAAACAGAAGCTGAAGGAGAAGCAGAAGTAGAAGTAGGAGAAGGAGAAGGAGGAGAAGCAGAAGGAGAAGCAGAAGCGGAATGAGAAGCAGAAAGAGAAGCAGGAGAAGGACAAGAAGCAGAAGCAGGAGAAGCCGAAAGAGAAGAATCAGAAGAGGCAGAAACAGAAGCAGAAGTAGAAGCAGAAGCAGAAGGAGAAGCAGCAGAAGATGTAGAACCAGAAATTCAGGCAGGAGAAACAGAAGAAGCAGAAGCAGAAGCAGAAGGAGAAGCAAAAAGAGAAGCAGAAGAAGAAGTAGAAGAAGCAGCAGAAGGAGAAGCAGCCTAAGAAGCAGAAAAAGAAGTAGGAGAAGCAGAAGCAGAAAGAGAAGTAGAAGCCGAAGAAGCAGAAGCAGAAGAAGAAGCAGTAGAAGCATAAGAAGCAGAAGCAGGAGAAGCAGAAGCAGAAGAAAAAGAAGAAGCATAAGAAACAGAAGCAGAGGGAGACACAGAAGAAGGAGAAGGAACAGCAGAAAGTGAAGCAGAAGGAGATGCAGAAGCAGATAGAGAAGCAGAAACAGAAGGAGAAGAAGAAGGAGAAGTTGGAGAATCAGAAGAAGCAGAAGAAGAAGCAGAAAGAGTAGCAGAGAGACGAGAAGCAGACGAGAAGGACAAGCAGGAGAAGCAGAAGAAGCAGAAGCGGAAGAAGCAGAAGAAGTAGAAGAAGAAGAAGTAGTAGAAGTAGAAGAAGAAGTAGTAGTAGAAGAAGAAGAAGAAGAAGAAGAAGAAGAAGAAGAAGAAGAAGAAGAAGAAGAAGAAAAAGAAGAAGAAGAAACAGAAGAAGGAGAAGGAGCAGAAGGAGCAGAAGGAAAAGCAGAAGCAGAAGGAGAAGCAGAAAGAGAAGCAGAAGAAGCAGAAGGAGCAGTAGAAGCAGAAGCAGAAGCAGAAGAAACAGAAGAAGCCCAAGAACCAGAAGGAGAACATGAAGCAGAAGGAGAAGCAGAAGCAGGAGAAGCTGGAAAAGCAGAAGCAGAAGAAACAGAACAAGCAGAAGAAGCAGAAACAAAACGAGAAGCAGAAGAAGAAGAAGAAGGAGAAAGAGAAGGATTAGGAGTAGGATGAGCAGAAGCAGAATTAGAAGCAGAAAGAGAAGCAGAAGGAGAAACAGAAGAAACAGAAGCAGGAGAAGCAGAAGCAGAAGCAGAATGAGAAGCATAATAAGGAGAAATTGAAGGAGAAGGAGAATGGGACGGAGAAGCAGAAGGAGAAGTAGGAGAAGCAGAAAAAGAAGCAGGAGAAGCAGAAGAAGGAGAAGAGCAGAAGCAGAAGGAGAAGCAGAAGAAGCAGAAGCTGATGCAGAAGAAGAAAAAGTAACAGAAAAAGCAGAAGAAGCAGAAGAAGAAGCAGCAGGAGAAGCAGAAGAAGAAGAAGGAGAAAGAGAAAGAGAAGAAATAGTAGTAGGAGAAACAGAAGGATAAGCAGAAGCAGAAATAGAAGCAGGAGAAGCAGAAGAAGCAGGAGAAGCAAAAGCAGAAGAAAAAGAAGAAGCATAAGTAGCAGAAGCAGAGGGAGAAACAGAAGAAGGAGAAGGAGCAGCAGAAGATGAAGCAGAAGGAGATGCAGAAGCAGATAGAGAAGCAGAAACAGAAGGAGAAGAAGAAGGAGAAGTTGGAGAATCAGAAGAAGCAGAAGCAGAAGCAGAAAGAGCAGAAGAAGGAGAAGGAGAAGCAGAAGGAGAAGGAAAAGCAGGAGAAGCAGAAGAATAGAATCGGGAGAAGCAGAAGAAGAACAAAAAACAGAAGAAGGAGAAGGAGCAGAAGGAGAAGCAGAAAGAGAAGCAGAAGAAGAAGTAGCAGGA
>NW_012292186.1:0-3843 GCF_000151885.1 Dipodomys ordii | reverse complement strand
TCAAAGCAGAGGAGACGCAGAAGAAACAGAAGAAGCAGTAGCAGTTGCAGCAGAAGCAGAAGGAGAAGCAGAAAGAAAAGCAGAAGAACGAGAAGGAGAAGGAGAAACAGAAGGAGAAGCAGAAGGAGAATCAGAAGGAGAAGCAGAAGGAGAAGCAGAAGCAGAAGAAGAAGCAGAAGAAGGAGAAGGAAAAGGAGAAGGAGAAAGAGAAGCAGAAAGAGAAGCAGAACGAGAAGCAGGAGAAGCAGAAGCTGGAGAAGCCGAAGCAGAAGAAACAGAAGAAGGGGAAGAAGCAGAAGCAGAAGGAGAAGCAGAAACAGAAGGAAAAGCAGAAAGAGAAGCAGGACAAGCAGAAGAAGTAGCAGCAGAAGAAGCAGAAGCAGAAGAAGCCGAAAAAGCAAAAGCAGAACCTGAAGCAGAAGGAGAAGCAGAAGAAGCAGAATCTGGAAAAGCAGAAGGAGAAGCAGAAGCAGAAAAAGAAGCAAAAGAAGAAGGAGAAGCAGAAGAAACAGAAGAAGCAGAGGAAGTATCAGAAGAAGCAGAAGATTCAGAAGCAGAAGGAGAAGCAGAAGGAAAAGCAGAAGATCTAGAAGGAGAAGGAAAAACAGGAGTAGAAGCAGAAAGAGAAGCAGAAGAAGGAGCAGTAAAAGGAAAAGTGGCAGGAGAAAAAGAAAGAGCAGCAGAAGGAGAAGCAGGAAATGCAGAAACAGGAGAAGAACAAGCAGAAAAAACAGGAGAAGGACAAGAAGCAGAAGGAGAAGCAGAAAGAGAAGGAGGGGAAGCAGAAGAAGCAGAAGCAGGAGAAGCAGAAGCATAAGAATCCGAAGAAGCAGAAGCAGAACCTGAAGCAGAAGGAGAAGCAGAAGAAGCAGAAGAAGCAGAATCTGGAGAAGCAGAATGAGAAGCAGAAGGAGAAGCAGAAGCAGAAAGAGAATCAAAAGCAGAAGGAGAAGCAGAAGAAACAGAAGAAGTAGAAGCAGTAGCAGTTGTAGCAGAAGCAGTAGGAAAAGCAGAAGGAAAAGCAGAAGAACAAGAAGGAGAAGGAGAAACAGAAGGAGAAGCAGAAGGAGAAGCAGAAAGAGAAGCAGGTAAAGCAGAAGAAGAAGCAGAAGGAGAATCAGAAGGAGAAGCAGAAGAAGGAGAAGGAGAAGCAGAAGCAGAAGAAGATGCAGAAGGAGAAGCAGAAGAAGCAGAAGCAGAAGGAGAAGCAGGAAAAGCAGAAGAAGCAGAAGCAAAAGGTGAAGCAAAAGAAGGAGAAGGAGAAGCAGAGGCAGAAGAAGAAGCATAAGGACAAGCACAAACAGAAGGCGATGCAGAAGGAGAAGCAGGAGAAGCAGAAGAAACAGAAGCTGAAAGAGAAGCAGAAGGAGGAGAAGGAGAAGGAGGAGAAGCAGAAGCAGAAGGAGAAGCAGAAGCAGAATGAGAAGCAGAAAGAGAAGCAGGAGGAGGACAAGAAGCAGAAGAAGGAGAAGCCGAAAGAAAAGAAGCAGAAACAGAAGCAGAAGGAGAAGCAGAAGCAGAAGGAGAAGCAGCAGAAGAAGTAGAACCAGAAATTCAGCGACGAGAAACAGAAGAAGCAGAAGCAGAAGGAGAAGCAAAAAGAGAAGCAGAAGGAGAAGTAGAACAAGCAGCAGAAGAAGCAGAAAAACAAGCAGGAGAAGCAGAAGCAGAAAGCGAAGTAGAAGAAGAAGCAGAAGAAGCAGAAGAAGAAGCAGTAGAAGCATAAGAAGCAGAAGCAGGAGAAGCAGAACCAGAAGAAAAATAAGAAGCAGAAGCAGAGGGAGAAACAGAAGAAGGAGAAGGAGCAGCAGAAGGTGAAGCAGAAGGAAATGCAGAAGCAGAAAGAGAAGCAGAAATAGAAGAAGAAGAAGGAGAAGTTGGAGAATCAGAAGAAGCAGAAGCAGAAAGAGAAGCAGAAGAAGGAGAAGGAGAAGCAGAAGGAGAAGGACAAGCAGGAGAAGCAGAAGAAGCAGAAGCGGGAGAAGCAGAAGAAGAAGAAGAAGAAACAGAAGAAGGAGAAGGAGCAGAAGGAGAAGCAGAAGCAGAAGGAGAAGCAGAAAGAGAAGCAGAAGAAGCAGAAGAAGCAGTAGCAGGTGAGGCAGAAGCAGAAGAAACAGAAGAAGCCGAAGAATCAGAAGGAGAACCTGAAGCAGAAGGAGAAGCAGAAGCAGCAGAAGCTGGAAAAGGAGAAGCAGAAGAAACCGAACAAGCAGAAGAAGAAGAAGCAGAACGAGAAGCAGAAGAAGAAGGAGAAAGAGAAGGATTAGGAGTAGGAGGAGCAGAAGCAGAATAAGAAGCAGAAAGAGAAGCAGAAGGAGAAGCAGAAGGAGAAACAGAAGAAGCAGAAGCAGGAGAAGAAGAAGCAGAAGCACAATGAGAATCACAAGAAGGAGAAATTGAAGGAGAAGGAGAATGAGACGGAGAAGCAGAAGGAGAAGTAGGAGAAGCAGAAGAAGAAGAAGCAGGAGAAGCAGAAACAGAAGAAACAGAAGGAGAAGAGCAGAAGCAGAAGGAGAAGCAGAAGAAGCAGAAGCTGATGCAGAAGAAGAAGAACAGAAAAAGCAGAAGAAGCAGAAGAAGAAGCAGCAGGAGAAGCAGAAGAAGAAGAAGGAGAAAGAGAAAGAGAAGGAATAGTAGTAGGAGAAACAGAAGGATAAGCAGAAGCAGAAATAGAAGCAGGAGAAGCAGAAGAAGCAGGAGAAGCAAAAGCAGAAGAAAAAGAAGAAGCATAAGTAGCAGAAGCAGAGGGAGAAACAGAAGAAGGAGAAGGAGCAGCAGAAGGAGATGCAGAAGCAGATAGAGAAGCAGAAACAGAAGGAGAAGAAGAAGGAGAAGTTGGAGAATCAGAAGAAGCAGAAGCAGAAGCAGAAAGAGCAGAAGAAGGAGAAGGAGAAGCAGAAGGAGAAGGAAAAGCAGGAGAAGCAGAAGAATAGAATCGGGAGAAGCAGAAGAAGAACAAAAAACAGAAGAAGGAGAAGGAGCAGAAGGAGAAGCAGAAAGAGAAGCAGAAGAAGAAGTAGCAGGAGATGCAGAAGCAGAAGAAACAGAAGAAGCCCAAGAACCAGAAGGAGAACCTGAAGCAGAAGGAGAAGCAGAAGCAGCAAAAGCTGGACAAGCAGAAGCAGAAGAAAAAGAAGAAGCATAAGTAGCAGAAGCAGAGGGAGAAACAGAAGAAGGGGAAGGAGCAGCAGAAGGTGAAGCAGAAGGAGACGCAGAAGCAGAAAGAGAAGCAGAAACAGAAGGAGAAGTTGAAGAATCAGAAGAAGCAGAAGCAGAAGCAGAAAGAGCAGCAGAAGAAGGAGAAGGAGAAGCAGAAGGATAAGGACAAGCAGGAGAAGGAGAAGAAGCAGAAGCGGGAGAAGCAGAAGAAGAAGAAGAAACAGAAGAAGGAGAAGGAGCAGAAGGAGAAGCAGAAGCAGAAGGAGAAGCAGAAAGAGAAGCAGAAGAAGCAGTAGCAGGAGAAGCAGAAGCAGAAGAAACAGAAGAAGCCCAAGAACCAGAAGGAGAACCTGAAGCAGAAGGAGAAGCAGAAGCAGCAGAAGCTGGAAAAGCAGAAGCAGAAGAAAAAGAAGAAGCATAAGTAGCAGAAGCAGAGGGAGAAACAGAAGAAGGAGAAGGAGCAGCAGAAGGTGAAGCAGAAGGAGACGCAGAAGCAGAATGAGAACCAGAAACAGAAGGAGAAGAAGAAGGAGAAGTTGAAGAATCAGAAGAAGCAGAATCAGAAGCAGAAAGAGCAGCAGAAGAAGGAGAAGGAGAAGCAGAAGGAGAAGGACAAGCAGGAGAAGCAGAAGAAGCAGAAGCAGGAGAAGCCGCAGAAGAAGAAGAAACAGAAGAAGGAGAAGG
>NW_012292185.1:0-3898 GCF_000151885.1 Dipodomys ordii | reverse complement strand
TCTCACGTGGTACACACTGTGGACAGAACGGGACACAGTGGGGGCACAGCCGGACATTTTCGGGACACAGTGGGACACAGCGGGGACAAAGCGTGAGACACAGCGAGGGACAGAGAGGGAAACAGCAGGGGACACAGCGAGGAAACAGCGGTGACACAGCGGGGACTCAGCGGGGGACACAGTGGGACACAGCGGGGGACACTGCGGGACACAGCGGGGGACACTTCGGGACACAGTGTGGGACAGAGCGTGGGACACAGCGAGACACACCGGGGACAAAGCTGGACACAGCAGGGTACACAGAGGGACACAGCACGGACACAGCGGGGAAACAGCGTGACACAAAAGGACACAGCTGGACACAGCGGGGTACACAGCGGGACACAGCGGGGACACAGCGGGACACAGCGGGGACACAGCGGGACACAGCGGGGACAGAGTCGGACACAGCGGGACACAGCGGGGGACACAGCGGGACCCAGCGTGGGACCCAGCGAGGACACAGCGGGAAACAGCGGTGGACACAACGGGGGACACAGCGGGACACAGCGGGGAACACAGCGAGGACACAGCGGGACACAGCGGGAAACACTGCGAGGTCACAGCGGGGGACAAAACGGGACAACACGGGACACAGTGTGACAGAGTGGGACACAGCGGGGACACTGCAGGGGCACAGCGGGACAAAGCGGGCGACACAGTAAGACACAGCGGGGGACACAGCGGGGGACAGCAGGGGACAGAGAGGGGACACAGCGGGACACAGCAGGGGACACAGAGGGGTACACAGCGGGACACAGCCGGAAACACAGCGCGGACACAGCGGGACACACCGGGACACAGCGTCAATACAGCGGGGACAGAGAGGGTCACAGCAGGGACACAGCGGGACACAGCAGGACACAGCGGGACAAAGCGGGGGACCCAGCAAGGACACAGTGGGACACAGCGGGGGACACAGCGAGGACACAGCGGGGGACACAGCAGGTGACACAGCGGGACACAGCGGGGAACACAGCGAGGACACAGCGGGACACAGCGGGACACAGCGTCGATACAGAGGGCCTCAGCGGAGGACACAGCGGGGGAACAGCGGGGGACAAAGTGGGACACCACGGGACACAGTGTGACACAGCAGGACACAGCGGGGACACTGCGGGGACACAGCAGGACAAAGCGGGGGACATAGCGGGACACAGTGGCACACAGCGGGGGACACAGCGGGGTACAGCGGAGACAGAGATGGGCCACAGCGGGACACAGCGGTGACATATCTGGACACAGCGGGGTACACAGCGGGACACAGCGGACACACCGGGGACACAGCGGGACACAGCGGGACACAGTGGGGACACAGTGGGACACAGCGGGACAAAGCGGGGGACACAGCGGGACACAGCTGGGGACACAGCGAGGACACAGCGGGATACAGCGGGGGACACAGTGAGGACACATCGGGACACAGCCGGGGAAAAAGCGGGACACAGCGGGGACACAGCAGTGGACACAGCAGGACACAGCGGGGGACACAGCCGGACACAGCGGGGGAAACAGTGGGGGACACAGTGGGACACAGTGGGACACAGCGGGGGACACATGGGGAACACAGCGGGACACAGTGGGGACACAGCGTGACTCAGCGGGGGACACAGCAGTATACAGCAGGACACAGCGGGGACACAGCAGGGACACAGCGGGGGACACAGCGGGACACAGCGGGGAACACAGCGGGACACAGAGGGGGACACAGAGTGATACACAGCGGGACACAGCTGGGAACACAGCGGGTCACAGCGGGGCACAGCGGGAACACAGCTGGGCACAGCGGGGTACACAGTGGGACACAGGGGGCACACAGTGGGGACACAGCGGGGGACACAGCGGGACACAGCGGGTCACAGTGGGGGACACAGCGGGGGACACAGCAGGGGACACAGCAGGGGACAGCAGAGGACAGAGAGGGGACACAGCGGCGACACAGAGGGGACGCAGCTGGGGACACAGCGTGGGACAAAATGGGACACCACGGGACACAGTGTTACACAGCGGGAAACAGCGGGGAACACAGCAAGGACACAGCGGGACACAGCAGGACACAGCGTCCATACAGCGGGGACACAGTGTTACACAGCATGGTACCCAGCTGTGGACACAACGGGACAGAGTGGGGGCACAGCGAGACACAGCGGGACACAGCGAGAACACAGTGGGACACATTGGTGACACAGCGGGAGACACAGCAGGACACAGCAGCGGACACAGCGGGGGACACAGCGGGACACAGCACGACACAGCGGGGGACACAATGGGGACACAGCGGGACACAGCGGGGGACACAGCGAGGACGCAGCGGGACACAGCGGAACTCAGCGGGGGACAAAGCAGGAGACAGCGGGGGATACAGCGAGCACACAGCAGGACACAGCGGCCACACAGAGGGGACTCAGTGGGGGACACAGCGGGGGACAAAGAGGGACACCACGGGACACAGTGAGACACAGCGGGACACAGCGGGACACTGTGGGGACACAATAGGACAAAGCGGGGGACACAGCGGGACACAGCGGAACAAAGCGGGGGACAGAGCGGAGACAGAGTAGGGCCACAGCGGGACACCTCGGTGACACAGCTGGACACAGCGGGGTACACAGCGGGACACAGCGGGCACACAGAGGGGACACAGCGGGACACAGCGGGACACAGCGGGGACAGAGCGGGACACAGACGGACACAGCGGGACACAGTGGGTGACACAGCGGGACACAGCGGGGGACCCAGCGAGGACACAGCAGGACACAGCGGGGGACACAGCGAGGACACAGCGGGGGACACAGCAGGGGACACAGCGGGACACAGCGGGGAACACAGCGAGGACACAGCGGGACACAGCGGGACACAGCATCGATACAGAGGGGACTCAGCGGAGGACACAGCGGGGGACAAAGTGGGACACCACGGGACACAGTGTGACACAGCGGGACACAGCGGGGACACTGCGGGGACACAGCAGGACAAAGCCGGGGACATAGCGGGACACAGCGGCACACAGCGGGGGACACAGCCGGACACAGCGGGGGAAACAGTGGGGGACACAGTGGGACACGGTGGGACACAGCGGGGGACATATGGGGAACACAGCGGGACACAGCGGGGACACAGAAGGACTCAGCGGGGGACACAGCAGTATACAGCAGGACACAGCGGGGACACAGCAGGGACACAGCGGGAGACACAGCGGGACACAGTGGGACACAGCGGGGAACACAGCGGGACACAGAGGGGAAAACAGAGTGGTACACAGCGGGACACAGCTGGGAACACAGCCGGTCACAGCGGGAAACAGCGGGAACACAGCTGGACACAGCGGGGTACACAGTGGGACACAGGGGGCACACAGTGGGGACACAGCGGGGGACACAGCGGGACACAGCGGGTCACAGCGGGGGACACAGCGGGGGACACAGCGGGGGACAGCAGACGACAGAGAGGGGACACAGCGGCGACACAGAGGGGACGCAGCTGGGGACACAGCGTGGGACAAAGTGGGACACCACGGGACACAGTGTTACACAGCGGGACACAGCGGGGACACTGCGGGACACAGCAAGATAAAGCGGGGGACACAGCGGGACACAGCTGGGGACAGCGGTGGACACAGCGGGACACAGTGGGCTACCCAGTGAGGACACAGCGGGACACAACAGGGGACACAGCGAGGACACAGCGGGGGACACAGCGGGAGACACAGCGAGACACAGTGGGGAACACAGCGAGGACACAGCGGGACACAACGGGACACAGCGTCGATACAGCGGGGAGGCAGCGTTACACAGCGTGGTACACACTGTGGACACAACGGGACACAGTGGGGGCACAGCGGGACACAGCGGGACACAGT
>NW_012292184.1:0-4105 GCF_000151885.1 Dipodomys ordii | reverse complement strand
AGTTGGCATCAAAGCGGGAGACAGCGGGGGACACAGCGAGGACACAGGGGGACACAGCGGCGACACAGAGGGGACTCAGCGGGGGACACAGCGTGGGACAAAGTGGGACACCACGGGACACAGTGTGACACAGCGGGACACAGCGGGAACACTGCGGGACACAGCAGGACAAAGCGGGGGACACAGCGGGCCACAGCGGGACACAGCGGGGGACACAGCAGGGGACAGCGGAGATAGAGAGTGGCCACAGCGAGACAAAGCGGTGACACAGCTGGACACAGCGGGGTACACAGCGGGACACAGAGGGCACACAGCGGGGACACAGCGGGACACAGCGGGACACAGCGGGGGACACAGGGAGGACACAGCGGGACACAGCGGGGGACAGAGCGAGGACACATTGGGACACAGCGGGATTCAGCGGGGGACACAGCAGTACACAGCGGGACAAAGCGGGACACAGCGGGGACATAGCAGAGACACAGCGGGGGACACAGCGGGACACAGCGGGGACATAGGGATGACAGAGCAGGACCCAGCGGGACCCAGCGTGGATACAGCAGAAACCCAGTTGGACACAGCAGGACACAGTGGGGACACAGCAGTAGACAGAGCGGGACACAGTGCCGGACACAGCGGGACACAGCGGGGGACAAAGGGAGGACACAGCGGGACCCAGCGGGACCCAGCGTCGATACAGCAGGGACACAGCGGGACACAGTGGGGTACACAGCTGGGGACACAGCGAGGACACAGCGGGACACAGCGGGGACACAGCGGGACACAGCGGGACACAGCGGGGGACACAGCGGAACACAGCGTGGGACACAGCGAGGACACAGCAGGACACAGCGGGACACAGCGGCGACACAGCAGGGACACAGCAGGGACACAGCGGGGACACAGTGGGGGCACAGCGGGACACAGCGGGACACAGTGGGACACAGCGGGGACAAAGCGTGAGACACAGCGGGGGACAGAAAGGGAGACAGCAGGGGACTCAGCGAGGAAACAGCGGGACACAGCAGTGACACAGTGGGGACTCAGCGGGGGACACAGTGGGACACAGCGGGGGACACAGCAGGACACAGCAGGGAACACTGCGGGACACAGCGGGGGACACTGCGGGACACAGTGTGGGACAGAGCGTGGGACACAGCGAGACACAGCGGGGACAAACTGGGACACCAGGGGACACAGTGGGTCACAGCGGGACACAGCGGGGACAGTGCGGGAACATAGCGGGACACAAAGGGGTACACAGCGGGACACAGCATGACACAGCGGGACCCAGCGGGACACACCGTTGATACAGCCGGGACACAGCGTTACACAGCAGGGTACACAGTTGGCTACACAGAGGGTCACAGTGGGGCACACAGCGGGACCCAGCGGGACCCAGCGTCGATACAGCGGGCACACAGCGGGACACAGCGGGGTACACAGCTGGGGACACAATGGGACACAGCAGGGGACACAGCGAGGACACAGCGGAACACAGCGGGACACAGCTTGGGACACAGCGGGGACACAGCGGGACACAGCGGGGGACAGAGCGAGGACACAGCGGGATAGAGCGGGACACAGCGTGGGACAAAGTAGGAGACAGCGGGGGACACAGCGGGACACAGCGGGGGACACTGCGGGACACAGTGTGGGACAGAGCATGGGACACAGCGAGACACAGCGGGGAAAAAGCTGGACACAGCGGGGTACACAGAGGGACACAGCAGGGACACAGAGGGAAACAGTGTGACACAAAAGGACACAGCTGGACACAGCGGGGTACACAATGGGACACAGCGGGCACACAGCGGGGACACAGCGGGACACAGCGGAACACAGTGGGGACAGAGCGGGACACAGCGGGACACAGCGGGACACAACGGGGGACACAGCGGGACACAGCGGGGGACACAGCGAGGACACAGCGGGACACAGCGGGGGACACAGCGAGGACACAGCGGTGGACACAACGGGGGACACAGCGGGACACAGCGGGGAACACAGCGAGGACACAGCGGGAAACAGCGGGACACAGCGTCGATACAGAGGGGACTCAGCGGGGGACACAGCGGGGGACACAGCGGGGGACAAAGTGGGACACCACGGGACACAGTGTGACACAGCGGGACACAGCGGGGACACTGCGGGGACACAGCAGGACAAAGCGGGGGACACAGCGGGACACGGCGGAACACAGCGGGGGACATAGCGGGGTACAGTTGAGACAGAGATGGGCCACAGTGGGACACAGCTGGGGACACAGCGAGGACAGAGCGGGAAACAGCGGGACACAGCAGGGACACAGCGTCGATACAGCGGGGACACAGCGAGACACAGCGGGGAACACAGGAAGGAAACAGCGGGACCCAGTGGGACACAGAGTCGATATAGCGGGACACAACGGGGTACACAGCTAGGAACACAACGGGACACAGCGGGGGACACAGCGAGGACACAGCGGGACACAGCGGGAAACAGCGGGGGACCCAGCGGGACCCAGCGGGAGACCCAGCGAGGACACAGCAGGACACAGCGGGGGACACAGGGGGACACAGCGGGGAACACAGCAGGGGACACAGCAGGACACAGCGGGGAACACAGCGAGGACACAGCGTGGACACAGCGGGACACAGCGTCGATACAGCGGGCACACAGAGTTACACAGCGTGGTACACAGCAGAGGACACAGTGGCACACAGTGGGCTACCCAGTGAGGACACAGCGGGAACAACAGGGGACACAACGAGGACACAGCGGGGGACACAGCGGGGGACACAGCGGGACACAGTGGGGAAAACAGCGAGGACACAGCGAGACACAGCGGGACACAGCATCGATACAGCGGGGACGCAGCGTTACACAGCGTGGTACACACTGTGGACACAACGGGACACAGTGGGGGCACAGCCGGACACAGCGGGACACAGTGGGACACAGCGGGGACAAAGCGTGAGACACAGCGGGGGCAGAGAGGGAGACACAGGGGTACACAGCAGGGGACACAGCGAGGAAACAGCGGGACACAGCGGTGATACAGCGGGGACTCAGCGGGGGACACAGTGGGACACAGCGGGGGACACAGCGGGACACAGTGTGGGACAGAGCGAGGGACACAGCGAGACACAGCAGGACAAAGCTGGACACAGCGGGGTACACAGAGGGACACAGCGGGGACACAGCGGGGAAACAGCGTGACACAGTGGGACACAGTGGGGGACACAGCGAGGACACAGCAGGGGACACAGCGGGGGACACAGCCGGACACAGCGGGGAACACAGCGAGGACACAGTGGGACTCAGCGGGACACAGCGTCGATACAGCGGGGACAGAGCGTTACACAGAGTGGTAAACAGTTGTGGACACAACGGGACACAGTGGGAAACAGCGGGGGCACAGCGGGGGACACAGCGGGGGACACAGCGAGGACACAGTGGGGGACACAGTGGGGGACACAGCAGGACACAGCAGGGAACACAGCGAGGACACAGCCGGACCCAGCGGGACACAGCATTGATACAGCGGGGACACAGCGTTACACAGCGTGGTACACAGCTGTAGACACAACGGGACACAGTGGGGGCACAGCGGGACACAGCGGGACACAGCGTCGATACAGCAGGTACACAGTGTTACACAGCTTGGTACACAGCTGTGGACACAACGGGACACAGTGGGGGCACAGCAGGACACAGCGGGACACAGTCGGACACAGTGGGGACAAAGCATTAGACACAGCGGAGGACAGAGCAGAAGACAGCGGGGGACACAGCGAGGACACAGCGGGACAGCGGTGACACCGCGGGGGAAACAGCGAAACACAGCGGGGGACACAGCAGTACACAGCGGGACACAAATCGGGACACAGCGGGGCACAGCGGGGGACACAGCGGGGGACACAACGGGACACAGCGGGAAACAGCGGGGGACACAGCGTGGACACTGCAGGACACAGCGGGGGACAGAGCAGTACACAGCGGGACACAGCAGGATACAGCGGGACACAGCGATGGACACAGCGAGGACACATTGGGACACAGCGTGGACACAGCGGGGTCACAGCGGGACTCAGCGTGGGACACAGCGAGACACAGCAGGTGA
>NW_012292183.1:0-3291 GCF_000151885.1 Dipodomys ordii | reverse complement strand
GAGAAGGAGGGGAAGCAGAAGAAGCAGAAGCAGGAGAAGCAGAAGCATAAGAATCCGAAGAAGCAGAAGCAGAACCTGAAGCAGAAGGAGAAGCAGGAGAAGCAGAAGAAGCAGAATCTGGAGAAGCAGAAGGAGAAGCAGAAGGAGAAGCAGAAGCAGAAAGAGAATCAAAAGCAGAAGGAGAAGCAGAAGAAACAGAAGAAGTAGAAGCAGTAGCAGTTGTAGCAGAAGCAGAAGGAAAAGCAGAAGAACAAGAAGGAGAAGGAGAAACAGAAGGAGAAACAGAAGGAGAAGCAGAAAGAGAAGCAGGTAAAGCAGAAGAAGAAGAAGAAGAAGAAGAAGAAGAAGAAGAAGAAGAAGAAGAAGAAGAAGGAGAATCAGAAGGAGAAGCAGAAGAAGGAAAAGGAGAAGCAGAAGCAGAAGAAGATGCAGAAGGAGAAGCAGAAGAAGGAGAAGCAGAAGGAGAAGCAGGAAAAGCAGAAGAAGCAGAAGCAAAAGGTGAAGCAAAATAAGGAGAAGGAGAAGCAGAGGCAGAAGAAGAAGCATAAGGACAAGCACAAGCAGAAGGAGATGCAGAAGGAGAAGCAGGAGAAGCAGAAGAAACAGAAGCTGAAAGAGAAGCAGAAGTAGGAGAAGGAGAAGGAGGAGAAGCAGAAGCAGAAGGAGAAGCAGACGCAGAATGAGAAGCAGAAAGAGAAGCAGGAGGAGGACAAGAAGCAGAAGCAGGAGAAGCCGAAAGAGAAGAAGCAGAAACAGAAGCAGAAGGAGAAGCAGAAGCAGAAGGAGAAGCAGTAGAAGAAGTAGAACCAGAAATTCAGGCACGAGAAACAGAAGAAGCAGAAGCAGAAGGAGAAGCAAAAAGAGAAGCAGAAGGAGAAGTAGAAAAAGCAGCAGAAGAAGCAGAAAAACAAGCAGGAGAAGCAGAAGCAGAAAGAGAAGTAGAAGCAGAAGAAGCAGAAGAAGAAGCAGTAGAAGCATAAGAAACAGAAGCAGGAATAGCAGAACCAGAAGAAAAAGAAGAAGCATAAGAAGCAGAAGCAGAGGGAGAAACAGAAGAAGGAGAAGGAGCAGCAGAAGGTGAAGCAGAAGGAGATGCAGAAGCAGAAAGAGAAGCAGAAATAGAAGAAGAAGAAGGAGAAGTTGGAGAATCAGAAGAAGCATAAGCAGAAAGAGAAGCATAAGAAGGAGAAGGAGAAGGACAAGCAGGAGAAGCAGAAGAAGCAGAAGCGGGAGAAGCAGAAGAAGAAGAAGAAGAAGAAACAGAAGAAGGAGAAGGAGCAGAAGGAGAAGCAGAAGCAGAAGGAGAAGCAGAAAGAGAAGCAGAAGAAGCAGTAGCAGGTGAAGCAGAAGCAGAAGAAACAGAAGAAGCCGAAGAATCAGAAGGAGAACATGAAGCAGATGGAGAAGCAGATGCAGCAGAAGCTGGAAAAGTAGAAGCAGAAGAAACCGAACAAGCAGAAGAAGCAGAAGCAGAAAGAGCAGCAGAAGGAGAAGCAGGAGAAGTAGAAACAAGAGAAGCAGAAGCAGAAGCAGAAGAAACAGGAGAAGGACAAGAAGCAGAAGCAGAAGGAGAAGCAGAAGCAGAAGGAGAAGCAGTAAGAGGAGGGGAAGCAGAAGAAGCAGAAGCAGGAGAAGCAGAAGCATAAGAATCCGAAGAAGCAGAAGCAGAACCTGAAGCAGAACCTGAAGCAGAAGAAACAGAAGAAGTAGAAGCAGTAGCAGTTGTAGCAGAAGCAGAACGAGAAGCAGAAGGAAAAGCAGAAGAACAAGAACGAGAAGGAGAAACAGAAGGAGCAGCAGATCGAGAAGCAGAAAGAGAAGCAGGTAAAGCAGAAGAAGAAGAAGCAGAAGGAGAATCAGAAGGAGAAGCAGAAGAAGAAGAAGGAGAAGCAGAAGAAGATGCAGAAGGAGAAGCAGAAGAAGCAGAAGCAGAAGGAGAAGAAGGAAAGGCAGAAGAAGCAGAAGCAAAAGGAGAAGCAAAAGAAGGAGAAGGAGAAGCAGAAGCAGAAGAAGAAGCATAAGGACAAGCACAAGCAGAAGGAGATGCAGAAGGAAAAGCAGGAGAAAGAGAAGAAGCATAAGCTGAAGGAGAAGCAGAAGTAGGAGAAGGAGAAGGAGGAGAAGCAGAAGAAGAAGGAGAAGCAGAAGCGGAATGAGAAGCAGAAACAGAAGCAGGAGAAGCACAAGAAAAAGAAGCAGGAGAAGCCGAAAGAGAAGAAGCAGAAACAGAAGCAGAAGTAGAAGCAGAAGCAGAAGGAGAAGCAGCAGGACAAGTAGAACCAGAAATTCAGGCAGGAGAAACAGAAGAAGCAGAAGCAGCAGCAGAAGGAGAAGCAAAAATAGAAGCAGCAGAAGAAGAACCAGCAAAAGGAGAAGCAGCAGAAGAAGCAGAAAAACAAGCAGGAGAAGGAGAAGCAGAAAGAGAAGTAGAAGCAGAAGAAGCAGAAGAAGAAGAAGCAGAAGCAGAAGAAGCATAAGAAGCAGAAGCAGAAGAAGCAGAACCAGAAGAAAAAGAAGAAGCATAAGAAGCAGAAGCAGAGGGAGAAGCAGAAGAAGGAGAAGGAGCAGCAGAAGGAGAAACAGAAGGAGAATCAGGAGGAGAAGCAGAAGAAGGAGAAGCAGAAGCAGAAGAAGAAGCAGAAGAAGAAGCAGAAGCAGAAGAAGATGCAGAAAGAGAATCAGGAGAAGCAGAAGAAGCAGAAGCAGAAGGAGAAGCAGAAGTAGGAGAAGGAGAAGGAGAAGGAAGGGCAGCAGAATCAATAGGAGAAGCAGAAGGAGAAGCAGAAGCAGAATGAGAAGCAGAAAGAGAAGCAGTAGAAGAAGAAGAAGCAGGAAAAGCAGAAGCAGAAGAAAGAGAAGAAGAAGACGAAGAAGAAGAAGAAGAAGAAGAAGAAGAAGAAGAAGAAGAAGAAGAAGAAGACGAAGAAGAAGAAGAAGAAGACGAAGAAGAAGAAGAAGAAGAAGAAGACGAAGAAGAAGAAGAAGAAGAAGAAGAAGAAGAAGAAGAAGAAGAAGAAGAAGAAGAAGAAGAAGAAGACGACGACGAAGAAGAAGAAGAAGCATAAGGAGAAGCATAAGGAGAAGCATAAGGAGAAGCAGAAGCAGGAGAAGAAGAAGCAGAAGAAACAGAAGAAGGAGAAGAAGCAGAAGCAGAAGGAGAAGCAGAAACAGAAGGAAAAGCAGAAAGAGAAGCAGAAGAAGCAGGAAAAGCAGAAGCAGAAGAAAGAGAAGAAGCAGGTGAAGAAGAAGAAGAAGAAGAAGAAGAAGACGAAGAAGAAGAAGAAGAAGAAG
>NW_012292182.1:0-5000 GCF_000151885.1 Dipodomys ordii | reverse complement strand
AAGGATAAGCAGAAGCAGAAAGAGAAGCAGAAGGAAAAGCAGCACGAGAAGTAGGAGAAGCAGGAGAAGCAGAAGCAGGAGAAGCAGAAGAAACAGAACACGCAGAAGCAGAAGGAGAAGCAGAAGGAGAAATTGAAGCAGAAGCAGAAGGAGAAGCAGAAGCAGAAGGAGAAGCAGAAGAAGGAGAAGGAGAAGCAGAAAGAGAAGCAGAACGAGAAGCAGGAGAAGCAGAAGCAGGAGAAGCAGAAGCAGAAGAAACAGAAGAAGGAGAAGAAGCAGAAGCAGAAGGAGAAGCAGAAACAGAAGGAAAAGCAGAAAGAGAAGCAGGAGAAGCAGAAGCAGGAGAAGCAGAAGCAGAAGAAAAGGAATAAGCATAAGAAGCAGAATCAGAGGAAGAAGCAGTAGGAACAGGAGAAGGAGAAGCAGAAGGAGAATCAGAAGGAGAAGAAGGAGAAGCAGAAGCAGAAGAAGTAGCAGAAGGAGAAGCAGAAGAAGATGCAGAAGGAGAAGCAGGAGAAGCAGAAGAAGCAGAAGCAGAAGGAGAAGCAGAAGTAGGAGAAAAAGAAGGAGAAGGAAGGGCAGCAGAAGCAATAGGAGAAGCAGAAGGAGAAGCAGAACCAGAATGAGAAGCAGAAAGAGAAGCAAAAGAAGCAGAAGAAGCAGGAAAAGCAGAAGCAGAAGAAAGAGAAGAAGCAGCAGCAGCAGCAGCAGCAGAAGCAGAAGCAGAAGCAGAAGAAGAAGAAGCAGAAGAAGAAGAAGAAGAAGAAGAAGAAGAAGAAGAAGAAGAAGAAGAAGAAGAAGAAGAAGAAGAAGAAGAAGAAGAAGAAGAAGAAGAAGCATAAAGAGAAGCATAAGGAGAAGCATAAGGAGAAGCAGTAGAAGCAGAAGAAGCAGGAGAAGCAGAAGCAGAAGAAAAAGAATAAGCAAAAGAAGCAGAAACAGAAGCAGTGGGAGAAGCAGAAGAAAGAGAAGGAGAAGGAGCAGAAGAAGGAGAAGTTGAAGCAGAAAGAGAAGCATAAACAGAAGGAGAAGAAGAATGAGAAACAGGAGAATCAGAAGAAGCAGAAGTAGAAGCAGAAAGAGGAGAAGAAGGAGGAGCAGAAGTAGAATCAGAAGAAACAGAAGAAGAAGAAGCAGAAGAAACATGAGCAAAAGAAACAAAAGAAGGAGAAGAGCAGAAGAAGAAGCAGAAGGAGAAACAGAAGCAGAAGGAGAAGCAGAAAGAGAAGCAGGAGAAGCAGAAGCAGAAGAAACAGGAGAAGCCGAAGAAGCAGAAGCAGAATCTGAAGCAGAAGGAGAAACAGAAGAAGCACAATCTGAAGCAGAAGCAGAAGAAACAGAAATAGTAGAATAAGCAGAAGCAGAAGCAGCAGGAGAAGCAGAAGAAGAAGACGGAGAAGGCGAGAGAGAAGGATTAGGAGTAGGAGAAGCAAAAGGATAAGCAGAAGCAGAAAGAGAAGCAGAAGGAAAAGCAGCACGAGAAGTAGGAGAAGCAGGAGAAGCAGAAGCAGGAGAAGCAGAAGAAACAGAACACGCAGAAGCAGAATGAGAAGCAGAAGGAGAAATTGAAGCAGAAGCAGAAGGAGAAGCAGAAGCAGAAGGAGAAGCAGAAGAAGGAGAAGGAGAAGCAGAAAGAGAAGCAGAACGAGAAGCAGGAGAAGCAGAAGCAGGAGAAGCAGAAGCAGAAGAAACAGAAGAAGGAGAAGAAGCAGAAGCAGAAGGAGAAGCAGAAACAGAAGGAAAAGCAGAAAGAGAAGCAGGAGAAGCAGAAGAAGCAGCAGCAGGAGAAGCAGAAGCAGAAGAAGCCGAAGAAGCAGAAGAAGAACCTGAAGCAGAAGGAGAAGCAGAAGAAGCAGAAGCTGGAGAAGCAGAAGGAGAAGCAGAAGCAGAAAGAGAAGCAAAAGCAGAAGGAGAAGCAGAAGAAACAGAAGAAGCAGAGGCATTAGCAGAAGAAGCAGAAGATGCAGAAGCAGAAGGAGAAGCAGAAGGAAAAGCAGAAGAACGAGAAGGAGAAGGAGAAACAGAAGGAGAAGAAGAAAGAGAAGCAGAAGAAGGAGCAGGAGAAGGAAAAGCAGCAGGAGAAGCAGAAAGAGCAGCAGAAGGAGAAGCAGGAGATGCAGAAACAGGAGAAGCAGAAGCAGAAGAAACAGGAGAAGGACAAGAAGCAGAAGCAGAAGCAGAACCTGAAGCAGAAGGAGAAGCAGGAGAAGCAAAAGAAGCAGTATCTGGAGAAGCAGAATGAGAAGCAGAAGCGGAAAGAGAATCAAAAGCAGAAGGAGAAGCAGAAGAAACAGAAGAACAGAAGCAGTAGCAGTTGCAGCAGTAGGAGAAGCAGAAGGAAAAGCAGAAGAACGAGAAGGAGAAGGAAAAACAGAAGGAGAAGCAGAAAGAGAATCAGAAGGAGAAGCAGAAGAAGCAGAAGGAGAAGCAGAAGCAGAAGAAGAAACATAAGGACAAGCACAAGCAGAAGGAGATGCAGAAGGAGAAGCAGGAGAAGCAGAAGAAGCAGAAGCAGAAGAAGAAGTAGAAGCAGGAGAAGGAGAAAGAAGAGCAGCAGAAGCAATAGGAGAAGCAGAAGGAGAAGCAGAAGCAGAATGAGAAGCAGAAAGAGAAGCAGTAGAAGCAGAAGAAGCAGGAAGAGCAGAAGCAGAAGAAAGAGAAGAAGAAGAAGAAGAAGAAGAAGAAGAAGAAGAAGAAGAAGAAGAAGAAGAAGAAGAAGAAGAAGAAGAAGAAGCATAAAGAGAAGCATAAGGAGAAGCATAAGGAGAAGCAGGAGAAGCAGAAGAAGCAGGAGAAGTAGAAGCAGAAGAAAAAGAATAAGCAAAAGAAGCAGAAACAGAAGCAGTGGGAGAAGCAGAAGAAAGAGAAGGAGAAGGAGCAGCAGAAGGAGAAGTTGAAGCAGAAAGAGAAGCAGAAACAGAAGGAGAAGAAGAACGAGAAACAGGAGAAGCAGAAGAAGCAGAAGTAGAAGCAGAAAGAGGAGAAGAAGGAGAAGCAGAAGTAGAATCAGAAGAAACAGAAGAAGAAGAAGCAGAAGAAACATGAGCAAAAGAAACAAAAGAAGGAGAAGAGCAGAAGAAGAAGCAGAAGGAGAAACAGAAACAGAAGGAGAAGCAGAAAGAGAAGCAGGAGAAGCAGAAGAAGCAGGAGAAGCAGAAGCAGAAGAAACAGGAGAAGCCGAAGAAGCAGAAGCAGAATCTGAAGCAGGAGAAACAGAAGAAGCACAATCTGAAGCCGAAGCAGAAGAAACAGAAATAGTAGAATAAGCAGAAGCAGCAGGAGAAGCAGAAGAAGAAGACGGAGAAGGCGAGAGAGAAGGAGTAGGAGTAGGAGAAGCAAAAGGATAAGCAGAAGCAGAAAGAGAAGCAGAAGGAGAAGCAGCAAGAGAAGTAGTAGAAGCAGAAGCAGGAAAAGAAGAAGCAGAAGAAACAGAAGAAGGAGAAGAAGCAGAAGCAGAAGGAGAAGCAGAAACAGAAGGAAAAGCAGAAAGAGAAGCAGGAGAATCAGAAGAAGCAGAAGCAGGAGAAGCAGAAGCAGAAGAAGCCGAAGAAGCAGAAGCAGAACCTGAAGCAGAAGGAGAAGCAGAAGAAGCAGAATCTGGAGAAGCAGAAGGAGAAGCAGAAGCAGAAAGAGAAGCAAAAGCAGAAGGAGAAGGAGAAGCAGAAGAAACAGAAGAAGCAGAGGCAGTAGCAGAAGAAACAGAATATGCAGAAGCAGAAGCAGATGGAAAAGCAGAAGAACGAAAAGTTGAAGGAGAAACAGAAGGAGAAACAGAAAGAGAAGCAGAAGGAGCAGGAGAAGGAAAAGCAGCAGGAGAAGCAGAAAGAGCAGCAGAAGGAGAAGCAGGAGATGCAGAAACAGGAGAAGCAGAAGCAGAAGTTACAGGAGAAGGACAAGAAGCAGAAGCAGAAGGAGAAGCAGAAACAGAAGGAGAAGCAGAAAGAGAAGGAGGGGAAGCAGAGGAAGCAGAAGCAGGAGAAGCAGAAGCATAAGAATCCGAAGAAGAAGAAGCAGAACCTGAAGCAGAAAGAGAAGCAGGGGAAGCAGAAGAAGCAGAATATGGAGAAGCAGAATGAGAAGCTGAAGGAGAAGCAGAAGCGGAAAGAGAATCAAAAGCAGAAGTAGAAGCAGAAGAAACAGAAGAAGCAGTAGCAGTTGCAGCAGAAGCAGAAGGAGAAGCAGAAGGAAAAGCAGAAGAACGAGAACAAGAAGGAGAAAGAGAAGCAGAAGCAGAAGGAGAATTAGAAGGAGAAGCAGAAGAAGCAGAAGTAGAAGCAGAAACAGAAGAATAAGCATAAGGACAAGCACAAGCAGAAGGAGATGCAGAAGGAGAAGCAGGAGAAGTAGGAGAAGCAGAAGCAGAAGAAGTAGAAGTAGGAGAAAGAGAAGGAAGAGCAGCAGAAGCAATAGGAGAAGCAGAAGCAGAAGGAGAAGCAGAATGAGTAGCAGAAAGAGAAGCAGTAGAACCAGAAGAAGCAGGAAAAGCAGAAGCAGAAGAAAGAGAAGAAGAAGAAGAAGAAGAAGAAGAAGAAGAAGAAGAAGAAGAAGAAGAAGAAGAAGAAGAAGAAGAAGAAGAAGAAGAAGAAGAAGAAGAAGAAGGAGAAGCATAAGGAGAAGCAGTAGAAACAGAAGAAGCAGAATCAGGAGAGGCAGAAGCAGAAGAAACAGAATAAGCAGACTGAGAAGCAGAAAGCGTAGCAGAAGAAAGAGAAATCGTAGGAGAAAGAGAAGAAGAAGGAGAATCAGAAGAAGCAGAAGCAGGAGAAACAGAAGCAGAAGAAATAGAAGAAGCAGAAGCAGAAGTAGAAGCAGAACAGAAGGAGAATCAGAAGAAGGAGAAGGAGAAGGAAAAGCAGCAATAGAAGAAGAAGAAGAAGAAGAAGAAGAAGAAGAAGAAGAAGAAGAAGAAGAAGAAGAAGAAGAAGAAGAAGAAGAAGAAGAAGAAGAAGAAGAGTAAGAATCAGAAGAAGGAGAAGAGAATGAGAAGCAGAAGGAGAAGC
>NW_012292181.1:0-2007 GCF_000151885.1 Dipodomys ordii | reverse complement strand
CAGGGGCTTTCATGCACTTTTCTCAATGTGCACAGGAAACAGTTGGCCAACTCAGCATTCTAGAACTTTCAGGACATCTTGCTGCTTGCCCAGAATGGGAGAGAGCCAAATGCCCTGAAGTGCTCAGTCCTCTGACTGTGGCCAGCTTCCTCACAAGCAGCCCTCTGCAGGGTGTCTGGGCTCTGCTGGGCACAGACCTGGAATGAGCTGGGTTCTGTGTGTTTCTGGGGACAGAGGGGGACGGCACCCCACAGCTGCCTAATGCACCACGGTCACTGCTGCCTCCCTCTGTCTCTGGAGGAGCAGCCTGGCGGGAGAAAGGGATCCAGCCCTCCTGGGGCAAGCAGACAGAGAATTGTCCACCCTGACGCCTGCCTCAACAGATCCTCGGCTCAGGAACCCCAGAAGCCAGGCCCAGTGCCTTCCTCCTCATGTAGGCCTGAGGACTGTCAGGTGCACTGGGCACAGGTGGGCAGTGAGATGTCTCCCCTGATGGAGGCTGCCCACAGCCCTCCAGCACAGCAGCAGCAAGTGGATAACTGTTCCACTATGCA
The DNA here is from genome assembly GCF_000151885.1 of Dipodomys ordii. Classification (NCBI taxonomy): domain Eukaryota; kingdom Metazoa; phylum Chordata; class Mammalia; order Rodentia; family Heteromyidae; genus Dipodomys; species Dipodomys ordii. Next base: position 1,453 of record NW_012292181.1, on the reverse strand, counting down.
CAGGGCACAGGAAACCAAGTCAGGAGCCTCCTGTGGGGCGTTTGGGGAGTAGTGCCTGCACCAAACGTCATTCACACACCACCCCTCAGTGTTCACACACCACCCCTCAGTGTTCACACACCACCCCTCAGTGTTCACACACCACACCACCCCTCAGTGTTCACACACCACCCCTCGGTGTTCGCACACCACACCACCCCTCAGTGTTCACACACCACCCCTCAGTGTTCACACACCACCCCTCGGTGTTCGCACACCACCCCTCGGTGATCACACACCACACCACCCCTCGGTGTTCACACACCACCCCTCGGTGATCACACACCACACCACCCCTCGGTGTTCACACACCACCCCTCGGTGATCACACACCACCCCTCAGTGTTCACACACCACCCCTCGGTGTTCACACACCACCCCTCGGTGATCACACACCACCCCTCAGTGTTCACACACCACCCCTCGGTGTTCGCACACCACCCCTCAGTGTTCACACACGACCCCTAGGTGTTCACACACCACCCCTCGGTGTTCACACAGCACACCACCCCTCAGTGTTCACAGACCACCCCTCAGTGTTCACACACCACACCACCCCTCAGTGTTCACACACCACCCCTCAGTGTTCACACACCACCCCTCGGTGTTCACACAGCACCCCTCGGTGATCACACACCACCCCTCAGTGTTCACATACCACACCACCCCTTGGTGTTCACACACCACCCCTCGGTGTTCGCACACCACACCACCCCTCAGTGTTCACACACCACCCCTCAGTGTTCACACACCACCCCTCAGTGTTCACACACCACCCCTCGGTGTTCGCACACCACCCCTCAGTGTTCACACACCACCCCTAGGTGTTCACACACCACCCCTCGGTGTTCACACACCACACCACCCCTCAGTGTTCACACACCACCCCTCAGTGTTCACACACCACTCCTCAGTGTTCACACAGCACCCCTCAGTGTTCACACAGCACCCCTCAGTGATCACACAGCACCCCTCAGTGATCACACAGCACCCCTCGGTGATCACACAGCACCCCTCAGTGATCACACAACACCCCTCGGTGATCACACACCGCCCCTCGGTGATCACACACCACCCCTCAGTGTTCACACACCACCCCTCAGTGTTCACACAGCAACCCTCGGTGATCACACAGCAACCCTCGGTGTTCACACACCACACCACCCCTCAGTGTTCACACAGCACCCCTCGGTGATCACACACCGCCCCTCGGTGATCACACACCACCCCTCCGTGTTCACACAACACCCCTCAGTGTTCACACACCACCCCTCGGTGTTCACACAGCACCCCGCGGTGTTCACACAGCACCCCTCGGTGTTCACACACCACCCCTCGGTGTTCACACAGCACCCCTCGGTGTTCACACACCACCCCTCAGTCTTCACACACCACACCACCCCTCGGTGTTCAC
>NW_012292180.1:0-8017 GCF_000151885.1 Dipodomys ordii | reverse complement strand
GCGGGACACAGCGCTGACACTGCGGGGACACAGCGGGGGACAAAGCCGGACACAGCGGGACACAGCGGGGGACACATGGAGGACTCAGCGGGACAAATCGGGGACACAGCGGCGACTCACCGGGGGACACAGCGGGGGACAAAGCGGGACACCACAGAACACAGTGGGAAACAGCGGGACACAGCGGGGAAACTGCGGGGACACAGGGGGACAAAGCGTGGGACACATAGGGACACAGCGGGGGACACAGCGGGGGACACAGCGGGACACAGTGGGACACAGCGGGGCACACAGGGGGGACACAGCGGGACCCAGCGGGGAACACAGCGAGGACACCACGGGACCCAGCGGTACACAGCGTCGATACAGCGGGGACACAGCGTTACACAGCGTGGTACACAGCTGTGAACACAACGGGACACAGTGGGGGCACAGTGGGACACAGCGGGACACAGTGGGACACAGCGGGGACAAAGCTTGAGACACAGCGGGGTACAGAGCAGGAGACAGCGGGGGACACATTGAGGACACAGCGGGACAAATCGCTGACACTGCGGGGGACACAGCGGGGGACACAGCGGTGGACACAGCCGGACACAGCGGGACACAGCGGGGGAAACAGGGGGGACCCAGCGGGACCCAGCGCGGGACACAGCGTGGACACATTGGGACACAGCGGGACACAGCGGGGGACACAGCAGTACACAGCGGGACACAGCGGGTCACAGCGAGGGATACAGATGGGTATATAGCGGGACACAGTGGGGAACACAGGGAGGACACAGCGGGACCCAGCGGGAGACAGCGTCGATACAGCGGGGACACAGCGGGACACAGTGGGGTACACAGCTGGGGACACAACGGGACACAGCGGGGAACACAGCGATGACACAGCAGAACACAGCGTGGGAAACAGCGAGGACACAGCGGGACACAGCGAGACACAGCGGGACACAGTGGGGACACAGCAGTAGACACAGCGAGACACAGCGGGGGACACAGCGGGACACAGCGGGGAACACAGCGAGGACACAGCGGGGACACAGCGGGGACACTGCGGGAACATAGTGGGACACAGCAGGGGACACAGCGAGGACACAGAGGGACACAGTTTGACACAGCATGGGACAAAGCGGGAGACAGCAGGGGACACAGCGGGACACAGCGGTACACAGCTTGGGACACAGCGGGAACACAGCAGACACAGCAGAGGACACAGCGAGGACACAGCGGGACACAGCGAGACACAGCGTTGGACAAAGCGGGAGACAGCAGGGGACACAGCGAGAACACAGCGGGACACAGCGACGACACATAGAGGACTCAGCAGGGGACACAGTGGGGGACAGAGCGGGACACAGCGGGACACTGCGGGGCACAGTGGGGGACACAGCGGGACACAGCGGGGGACCCAGCGGGACACAGCGGGACACAGCAGGACACTGCGGGGCACAGCGGGGGACACAGCGGGACACCGTGGGGGACCCAGCGGGACACAGCAGGACACAGCATGGGACAAAGCGAGGACACAGCGGGACACAGCGAGACACAGCGGGACACAGCGGGGACCCAGCAGTGGACACAGCGGGACACAGCGGGGGACAAAGCGGGACACCACGGAACACAGCAGGACACAGCGTGAAACAGCGGTGAACCTGCGGGGACACAGCGGGACACAGCGGGACCCAGCGGGACACAGCGGGGGACACAGCGGGACACAGCGGGACACAGCAAGGACACAGCGGGGGACAGTGGGGGACACAGTGGGACACAGCACGGCACAACAGGGTCACAGCAGTGGATACAGCAGGACACAGCGGGGGACACAGCGGGACACAGCGGGGGACACTGCAGGGACACATTGGGACACAGTAGGACACAGCGTAGGACAAAGCGAGAGACAGCAGGGGACACAGCGAGGACACAGCTGGACACAGCGGGGACACAGAAGGGACAGAGCGTGACACAGATGGACACTGAGGGAGACAGAGCGAGGACACAGCCGGACACAGCGAAACACAGCGTGACACAGTGGGGACTCAGCAGGGGACACAGCGGGACACAGTGGGGGACACAGCGGGACACAGCGGGGTACACAGCAGGGACAAAGCGGGACACAGTGGGGGACACAGCGAGGACACAGCAGGACACAGCCGTGACAAAGCGGGACACAGCGGGGGACACAGCGAGGACACAGCGGGACACAGCGGTGACACAGCGAGAGACACAGCGGGGGACACAGCGGGACACAGCGGGGAACAAAGAGAGGACACAGCAGGACACAGCGGGAAACAGCGTTGATAGAGCGGGGACAGAGCGGGACACAGCGGTGACACAGCGGGACTCAGCGGGGGACACTGCGGGACCCAGCGGGACCCAGCGGGACCCAGCGGGGACACAGCAAGGACACAGCGGGGGACACAGCGGGACACAGCGGAACACAGCGGGGGACACAGCAAGGGACACAGCGGGGGACACAGCGGGACACAGTGGGGAACACAGAGAGGAAACAGCAGGACCCAGCGGGACACAGCGGGGGACACAGCGAGGACACAGCAGAACAAATCGTGGGAAACAGCGAGGACACAGCGGGACACAGCGAGACACAGCGGGACACAGTGGGGACACAGCAGTAGACACAGCGAGACACAGCGGGAGACACAGCGGGACACAGCGGGGAACACAGCGAGGACACAGCGGGGACACGGCGGGGACACTGCGGGAACATAGTGGGACACAGCGGGGCACACAGCGGGACACAGCGGGATAAAGCTTGGGACACAGCGGGAACACAGCAGGACACAGCAGGGGACACAGCGAGGACACAGCGGGACACAGTGGGACACAGCGTGGGACAAAGCGGGAGACAGCAGGGGACACAGCGAGGACACAGCAGGACACAGCGTCGACACATAGAGTACTCAGCGGGGGACACAGTGGGGGACAGAGCGGGACACAGCGGGACACTGCCGTGCACAGCGGGGTCACAGCGGGACACAGCGGGGGACCCAGCGGGACACAGCAGGACACTGCGGGGCACAGCGGGAGATACAGCGGGACACAGCGGGGGACACAGGGAGGACACAGCTTAACACAGCATGGGACAAAGCGAGGACACAACGGGACACAGCGAGACACAGCGGGACCCAGCGGGGACCCAGCAGTGGACACAGCGGGACACAGCGGGGGACACAGCGAGGACACAGCGGGACACAGCGGTGACACAGCGGGACACAGCTGGGGACACTGGGGGACACAGCAGGACACAGAGGGACACAGCAAGGACACAGCGGGGGACAGTGGGGGACACAGCGGGACACAGCAAGGCACAACGGGGTCACAGCAGTGGACACAGTGGGACACAGCGGGGTACACAGTGGGACACAGCGGGGGACACAGGGGACACAGCGGGGACACAGCGGGGGACACAGAGGGACACAGCGGAGACACAGCGGGGACACAGCTGGACCCAGCAGGACACAGTGGGGGACACAGCGAGGAGACAGCGGGACACAGCGGGACACAGCGAGACACAGCAGGACACAGCGGGGATCCAGCAGTGGACACAGCGGGACACAGCTGGGCACAAAGTGGGACACCACGGAACACAACAGGACACAGCGTGAAACAGCGGTGAACCTGCGGGGACACAGCGGGACACAGCGGAGGACACAGCGGGACCCAGCGGGACACATCTGGGGACACAGCAGGACACAGCGGGACACAGCGGGGAAACAGCGGGACACAGTGGGGGACACAGCAGGGACACAGTGGGACACAGTAGGACACAGCATGGGACAAAGCGGGAGACAGCAGAGGACACAGCGAGGACACAGCTGGACACAGCGGGGACACAGAGAGGACTCAGCAGGGGACATAGAGGGAAAAAAGCGGGACACCATGGGACACAGTAGGACACAGCGGGACACAGCGGGGACACTGCGGGACACAGCCAGGAGACACAGCGGTGGACAGCGGGGGACAGAGAATGGACACAGCGGGACACAGAGGGGACACAGCTGGACACAGAAGGGTACACAGCAGGACACAGCTGACACACAGCGGGGACAGAGCTGGACACAGAGGGACACAGAGGGGACAGAACTTGACACAGGTGGACACTGAGGGAGACAGAGCGAGGACACAGCCGGACACAGCGAAACAAAGCGTAACACAGTGGGGACACAGCAGGGGACACAGCGGGACACAGCGGGGGACACAGCGGGACACAGCGGGGTACACAGCAGGGACAAAGAAGGACACAGCTGGGGACACAGCGAGGACACAGCAGGACACAGCGGTGACACAGCGGGACACAGCTGGGGACACTTTGGGACACAGCGGGACACAGAGGGACACAGCAAGGACACAGCGGGGGACAGTGTGGGACACAGCGGGACACAGCAAGGCACAACGGGGTCACAGCAGTGGACACAGCAGGACACAGCGGGGGACACAGCGGGACACAGCGGGGGACACAGCGGGACACAGCGGGGACACAGCGGGGGACACAGCGGGACACAGCGGAGACACAGCGGGAACACAGCGGGACCCAGCAGGACACAGCGGGGGACACAGCGGGACACAGCGGGGCACACAGCGAGGACACAGCGGGACACAGCGGTGACACAGCGAGAGACACAGCGGGGGACACAGCGGGACACAGCGGGGAACAAAGAGGGGACACAGCGAGAAACAGCGGGACACAGCGTCGATAGAGCGGGGACAGAGCGGGACACAGCGGTGACACAGCGGGACTCAGCGGGGGACACTGCGGGACCCAGTGGGGACACAGCAAGGACACAGCGGGGGACACAGCGGGACACAGCGGGACACAGCGGGACACAGCGGGGGACACAGCGAAGGACACAGCGGGGGACACAGCGGGACACAGTGGGGAACACAGAGAGGACACAGCAGGACCCAGCGGGACACAGCGGGGGACACAGCGAGGACACAGCAGAACACAGCGTGGGAAACAGCGAGGACACAGCGGGACACAGCGAGACACAGCGGGACACAGTGGGGACACAGCAGTAGACACAGCGAGACACAGCGGGGGACACAGCGGGACACAGCGGGGAACACAGCGAGGACACACAGGGGACACAGCGGGGACACTGCGGGAACATAGTGGGACACAGCGGGGCACACAGCGGGACACAGCGGGATAAAGCTTGGGACACAGCGGGAACACAGCAGGACACAGCGGGGGACACAGCGAGGACACAGCGGGACACAGCGGGACACAGCGTGGGACAAAGCGGGAGACAGCAGGGGACACAGCGAGGACACAGCGGGACACAGCGGCGACACATAGAGGACTCAGCGGGGGACACAGTGGGGGACAGAGCGGGACACAGAGGGACACTGCGGGGCACAGCGGGGGACACAGCGAGGACACAGCGGGACACAGCGGTGACACAGCGAGAGACACAGCGGGGGACACAGCGCGACACAGCGGGGAACAAAGAGAGGACACAGCGGGACACAAGGTCGATAGAGCGGGGACAGAGCGGGACACAGCGGTGACACAGCGGGACTCAGCGGGGGACACTGCGGGACCCAGCGGGACCCAGCGGGGACACAGCAAGGACACAGCGGGGGACACAGCAGGACACAGCGGGACACAACGGGGGACACAGCGAGGGACACAGCGGGGGACACAGCGGGACACAGTGGGGAACACAGAGAGGACACAGCAGGACCCAGCGGGACACAGCGGGGGACACAGCGAGGACACAGCAGAACACAGCGTGGGAAACAGCGAGGACACAGCGGGACACAGCGAGAAAACAGCGGGACACAGTGGGGACACAGCAGTAGACACAGCGAGACACAGCGGGGGACACAGCGGGACACAGCGGGGAACACAGCGAGGACACACAGGGGACACAGCGGGGACACTGCGGGAACATAATGGGACACAGCGGGGCACACAGCGGGACACAGCGGGACACAGCTTGGGACACAGCGGGAACACAGCAGGACACAGCGGGGGATACAGCGAGGACACAGCGGGACACAGCGGGACACAGCTGGACACAGCGTGGGACAAAGCGGGAGACAGCAGGGGACACAGCGAGGACACAGCGGGACACAGCGGCGACACATAGAGGACTCAGCGGGGGACACAGTGGGGGACAGAGCGGGACACAGCGGGACACTGCGGGGCACAGCGGGGGACACAGCGGGACACAGCGGGGGACCCAGCGGGACACAGCGGGACACAGCGGGACACTGCGGGGCAAAGCGGGGGATACAGCGGGACACAGCAGGGGACACAGGGAGGACACAGCTTAACACAGCATGGGACAAAGCGAGGACACACCGGGACACAGCGAGACACAGCGGGACACAGCGGGGACCCAGCAGTGGACACAGCGGGACACAGCGGGGGACAAAGCGGGACACCACTGAACACAGCAGGACACAGCGTGAAACAGCGGTGAACCTGCGGGGACACAGCGGGACCCAGCGGGGGACACAGCGGGACCCAGCGGGACACATCTGGGGACACAGCAGGACACAGCTGGACACAGCGGGGACACAGCGGGACACAGCAGGTCACAGCGGGGGACACAGCGGGACACAGCGGGACACAGCGGGGGACACAGCAGGGACACAGTGGGACACAGTAGGACACAGCATGGGACAAAGCGGGAGACAGCAGAGGACACAGCGAGGACACAGCTGGACACAGCGGGGACACAGAGGGGACTCAGCAGGGGACATAGAGGGAAAAAAGCGGGACACCATGGGACACAGTAGGACACAGCGGGACACAGCGGGGACACTGCGGGACACAGCCAGGACACAGCGGTGGACAGCGGGGGACAGAGAAGGGACACAGCGGGACACAGAGGGGACACAGCTGGACACAGAAGGGTACACAGCGGGACACAGCGGACACACAGCAGGGACAGAGCTGGACACAGAGGGACACAGAAGGGACAGAGCGTGACACAGCTGGACACTGAGGGAGACAGAGCGAGGACACAGCCAGACACAGCGAAACAAAGCGTGACACAGTGGGGACACAGCAGGGGACACAGCAGGACACAGCGAGGGACACAGCGGGACACAGCGGGACACAGCGGGGACAAAGCGGGACACAGCGGGGACACAGCGGTGACAAAGCAGGACACAGCAGTGACAAAGCGGCACACAGCGGGGGACACAGCGAGGACACAGCGGGACACTTTGGGACACAGCGGGACACAGAGGGACACAGCAAGGACACAGCGGGGGACAGTGGGGGACACAGCGGGACACAGCAAGGCACAACGGGGTCACAGCAGTGGACACAGCAGGACACAGCGGGGGACACAGCGGGACACAGCGGGGGACACAGCGGGACACAGCGGGGACACAGCGGGGGACACAGCAGAGACACAGCGGGGACACAGCGGGACCCAGCAAGACACAGCGGGAGACACAGCGGGACACAGCGGGACACAGCGGGGGACACTGCAGGGACACATTGGGACACAGTAGGACACAGCGTAGGACAAAGCGGGAGACAGCAGAGGACACAGCGAGGACACAGCTGGCCACAGCGGGGACACAGAGGGGACTCAGCAGGGGACATAGAGGGAAAAAAGCGGGACACCACGGGACACAGTAGGACACAGCGGGACACAGCGGGGACACTGCGGGACACAGCCGGGGGACACAGCGGTGGACAGCGGGGGACAGAGAAGGGACACAGCGGGACACAGAGGGGACACAGCTGGACACAGAAGGGAACACAGCGGGACACAGCGGACACACAGCGGCGACAGAGCTGGACACAGAGGGACACAGAAGGGACAGAGCGTGACACAGGTGGACACTGAGGGAGACAGAGCGAGGACACATCCGGACACAGCGAAACACAGCGTGACACAGTGGGGACACAGCAGGGACACAGCGGGACACAGCGGGGTACACAGCAGGGACAAAGCGGGACACAGCCGGGGACACAGCGAGGACACAGCAGGACACAGCTGTGACAAAGCGGGACACAGTGGGGGGA
>NW_012292179.1:0-8018 GCF_000151885.1 Dipodomys ordii | reverse complement strand
ATCCCGCTGTATCGCGGCTGTGTCCCGCTGGGTCCCGCTGTGTCCTTGCTCTGTTATTCGTGGTGTCCCCCTCTGTCCCCCACTGTGTCCACTGCTCTGTCCTACTGTGTCCCCCGCTGTGTCCCGTTTTGTCCCGCTGTGTCCCCCAATGTGTCCCTGCTGTGTCCCAGCTGTGTCACGCTGTGTCCTGCTGTGTCCCGTTGTGTCCCGCTGTAACCCTGCTGAGTCCCCCTGTGTCCCCACTGCGTCCTGTTGTGTTGTCGCTCTGTCCTCCGCTGTGTCCCGCTGTGTCCTCTGCTGTGTCCCGCTGTGTCACTCTGTGTCCCGCTGTATCCCGCTGTGACCCCGCTGAGTCCCCGCTGTGTCCCCTGCTGTCTCCCACTCTGTCCCCCGCTGTGTCTCACGCTTTCTCCCCGCTGTGTCCCACTGTGTCCCGCTGTGTCCCGCTGTGCCCACACTGTGTCCTGTTGTGTCCGCAGCTGTGTACCACGCTGTGTAACGCTGTGTCCCCGCCGTATCTACGCTGTTCCTCGCTGTGTCCCGCTGTGTCCCGCGCTGTGTCCCCCGCTGTGTCCCAATGTGTCCTCACTGTGTCCCCCTCTGTGTCCCGCTGTGTCCCTCGCTATGTCCCGCTGTGTCCAGCTGTGTCCCGCTCTGTCCCCGCTTTGTGCCCGCTGTGTCCCGCTGTGTACTCCGTTGTTTCCAGCTGTGTCACCGCTGTGTCCCGCTGTGTCCTCTCTTTGTCTCCACTGTCCCCCGCTGTGTCCCCCGCTGTGTCCCGCTGTGTCCCGCTGTGTCCCCCGCTTTCTCCCGCTGTGTCGACGCAGTGTTCCCTCTGTGTCCTGCTGTGTCACACTGTGTCCCATTGTGTCCTGCTTTTTCCCCCGCTGTTTCCCCCGCTGAGTCCCCTTTGTGTCCCCACTGTGTCCCGCTGTGTCCCGCTGTGTCCTAGCTGTGTCCCCCGCTGTGTCCCGCTGTGTCCTCACTGTGTCCCCCGCTGTCTCCCGCTCTGTCCCCCGCTGTGTCTCACGCTTTATCCCTTCTGTGTCCCACTCTGTCCCGCTGTGTCCCGCTGTGCCCACACTGTGTCCCGTTGTGTCCACAACTGTGTATCCCGCTGTGACCACGCTGAGTCCCCGCTGTGTCCCCGCTGTGTCCCACGCTGTCTCCCACTCTGTCCCCCGCTTTGTCTCACGCTTTGTCCCCGCTGTGTCCCACTGTGTCCCGCTGTGTCCCGCTGTGCCCACACTGTGTCCCGTTGTGTCCACAGCTGTGTACCACGCTGTGTAACGCTGTGTCCCCGCTGTATCTACGCTGTTCCTCGCTGTGTCCCGCTGTGTCCCCCGCTGTGTCCCCAGCTGTGTCCCACTTTGTCCTAGCTGGGTCCCCCGCTGGGTCCCGCTGGGTCCCCCGCTGTGTCCCACTGTGTTCCGCTGTGTCCCGCTCTGTCCCTGCTGTGTCCCGCTGTGTCCCGCTGTGTCCCCCTGTGTGCGCGCTGTGTCCCGCTATGTACTCCGTTGTGTCCAGCTGTTTCACCGCTGTGTCCCCCGCTTTGTCCCGCTGTGTCCCGCTGTGTCCTCGGTGCCTCCCCCGCTGTGTCCCGCTGTGTCCCCCGCTGTCTCCCGCTCTGTTCCTCGCTGTGTCTCACGATTTACCTTGCTTTGTCCCACTGTGTCCCGCTGTGTCCCGCTGTGTCCCCACTGTGTCCTGTGGGGTCCACAGCTGTGTAACACGCTGTGTAATGCTGTGTACCCGCTGTATCGACGCTGTGTCCCGCTGGGTCCCGCTGTGTCCTCGCTGTGTTCCCCGCTGTGTCCCGCTGTGTACCCCTCTGTGTCCCCTGCTGTGTCCCGCATTGTCCCGCTGTGTACTGCTGTGTCGCCTGCTGAGTCCCGCTGTGTCGCCTGCTGAGTCCCGCTCTGTCCCCGCTGTGTCCCAATGTGTCCTCGCTGTGTCCCCCGCTGTGTCCCACTGTGTCCCAACTGTGTCCCCCGCTGTGTCCCGCTGTGTCCTGCTGTCTCCGCCTCTGTGTCCCCCGCTGTGTCCCTCTGTGTCCCCCGCTTTGTCACCGCTGTGTCCCGTTGTGTCCTCGCTGTGTCCCCATCTGTCTCCCGCTCTGTCCCCCGCTGTGTCTCACGCTTTCTCCCCGCTGTGTCCAACTGTGTCCCGCTGTGTCCCGCTGTGCCCCCACTGTGTCCCGTTGTGTCCACAGCTGTGTACCACGCTGTGTAACGCTGTGTCCCCGCTGTATCGACGCTGTGTCCCGCTGGGTCCTGCTGTGTCCTCGCAGTGTTCCCCGCTGTGTCCCGCTGTGTCCCCCGCTGTGTCCCCCGCTGTGTCCTCTCTGTGTCCCCCAATATATCCCGCTGTGTCCTCGATGGGTCCCCCGCTGTGTCCCGCTGTGTCACACTGTGTCCCATGGTGTCCTGCTGTGTCTTTGCTGTGTCCCCCGCTGTTCCCCACTTTGTCCCTAGCTGTGTCCCGCTGTGTCCCGCTGTTTCCTCGCTGTGTCCCCCGCTGTGTCCCACTGTGTCCTTGCTGTGTCCCCCCTTGTGTTTCGCTGTTTCCTCGCTGTGTCCCCTCCTGTGTGCCGTTGTGTCCCCAGCTGTGTACCCCGTTGTGTCCCGCTGTGTCCCCGCTGTATCAACGCTGTGTCCAGCTGTGTCACCACTGTGTACCACTGTGTCCCGCTGTGTCCTCTCTTTGTCTCCACTGTCCCCCGCTGTCTCCCCCGCTGTGTCCCGCTGTGTCCCGCTGTGTCCCCCGCTTTGTCGACGCAGTGTTCCCTCTGTGTCCTGCTGTGTCACACTGTGTCCCATGGTGTCCCGCTTTTTCCCCCGCTGTTTCCCCCGCTGAGTCCCCTTTGTGTCCCCACTGTGTCCCGCTGTGTCCCGCTGTGTCCTAGCTGTGTCCCCCGCTGTGTCCCGCTGTGTCCTCACTGTGTCCCCCGCTGTCTCCCGCTCTGTCCCCCGCTGTGTCTCACGCTTTATCCCTTCTGTGTCCCACTCTGTCCCGCTGTGTCCCGCTGTGCCCACACTGTGTCCCGTTGTGTCTACAACTGTGTATCCCGCTGTGACCCCGCTGAGTCCCCGCTGTGTCCCCGCTGTGTCCCCCGCTGTCTCCCACTCTGTCCCCCGCTGTGTCTCACGCTTTGTCCCCGCTGTGTCCCACTGTGTCCCGCTGTGTCCCGCTGTGCCCACACTGTGTCCCGTTGTGTCCACAGCTGTGTACCACGCTGTGTAACGCTGTGTCCCCGCTGTATCTACGCTGTTCCTCGCTGTGTCCCGCTGTGTCCCCCGCTGTGTCCCCCGCTGTGTCCTCGCTGTGTGCCCAGCTGTGTTCCACTTTGTCCTAGCTGGGTCCCCCGCTGGGTCCCGCTGTGTCCCCCGCTGTGTCCCACTGTTTTCCGCTGTGTCCCGCTCTGTCCCTGCTGTGTCCCGCTGTGTCCCGCTGTGTCCCCCTGTGTGCGCGCTGTGTCCCGCTATGTACTCCGTTGTGTCCAGCTGTTTCACCGCTGTGTCCCCCGCTTTGTCCCGCTGTGTCCCGCTGTGTCCTCGGTGCCTCCCCCGCTGTGTCCCGCTGTGTCCCCCGCTGTCTCCCGCTCTGTTCCTCGCTGTGTCTCACGATTTGTCCTTGCTTTGTCCCACTGTGTCCCGCTGTGTCCCGCTGTGTCCCCACTGTGTCCCGTGGTGTCCACAGCTGTGTAACATGCTGTGTAATGCTGTGTACCCGCTGTATCGACGCTGTGTCCCGCTGGGTCCCACTGTGTCCTCGCTGTGTTCCCCGCTGTGTCCCACTGTTTACCCCTCTGTGTCCCCTGCTGTGTCCCGCATTGTCCCGCTGTGTACTGCTGTGTCGCCTGCTGAGTCCCGCTGTGTCCCTGCTGTGTCCCAATGTGTCCTCGCTGTGTCCCCCGCTGTGTCCCACTGTGTCCCAACTGTGTCCCCGGCTGTGTCCCTCTGTGTCCCCCGCTTTGTCACCGCTGTGTCCCGTTGTGTCCTCGCTGTGTCCCCCTCTGTCTCCCGCTCTGTCCCCCGCTGTGTCTCACGCTTTCTCCCCGCTGTGTCCAACTGTGTCCCGCTGTGTCCCGCTGTGCTCCCACTGTGTCCCGTTGTGTCCACAGCTGTGTACCACGCTGTGTAACGCTGTGTCCCCGCTGTATCGACGCTGTGTCCCGCTGGGTCCCGCTGTGTCCTCGCAGTGTTCCCCGCTGTGTCCTGCTGTGTCCCCCGCTGTGTCCCCCGCTGTGTCCTCTCTGCGTCCCCCAATATATCCCGCTGTGTCCTCGATGGGTCCCCCGCTGTGTCCCGCTGTGTCACACTGTGTCCAATGGTGTCCTGCTGTGTCTTTGCTGTGTCCCCCACTGTCCACCACTTTGTCCCTTGCTGTGTCCCGCTGTGTCCCGCTGTTTCCTCGCTGTGTCCCCCACTGTGTCCCGCTGTTTCCTTTCTGTGTCCCCCCTTGTGTTTCGCTGTTTCCTCGCTGTGTCCCCCCTGTGTGCCGTTGTGTCCCCAGCTGTGTACCCCTTTGTGTCCCGCTGTATCCCCGCTGTATCAACGCTGTGTCCCGCTGTGTCCCGCTGTGTCCTCGCTGTGTACCGCTCTGTACCCCTCTGTGTCCCCAGCTGTGTCCCGCTGTGTACTGCTGTGTCCCACACTGAGTCCCGCTGTGTCCACCCTGTGTCCCCCGCTTTGTCTCTCTTTGTCCCGCTGTGTCCTCGCTGTGTTCCCTGTTGTGTCCCGCTGTGTCCCCCGCTGTGTCCCCCGCTGTGTCCCGCTGTGTCCCGCTGTGTCCCCCGCTTTGTGCCCGCTGTGTCCCGCTGTGTACTCTGTTGTGTCCAGCTGTGTCCCGCTGTGTCCCTCGCTGTGTCCCGCTGTGTCCCATTGTGTCCCGCTCTGTCCCTTCTGTGTCCTCGCTGTGTACTCCTTTGTGTCAGGCTGTGTCAACGCTGCGTCTCGCTGTGTCCCCTCTCTGTCTCCGCTGTCCCCCGCTGTGTCCCCCGCTGTGTCCCGCTGTGTCCCGCTGTGTCCCCCGCTTTGTCCCGCTGTGTCCCCGCAGTGTCCCCACTGTGTCCTGCTGTGTCCCGCTGTGTCCCCTGCTTTGTCCAGCTGTGTCCTTGCAGTGTCCCCGCTGTGTCCTGTTGTGTCCTCGCTGTGTCCCCCACTGTGTCCCGTTGTGTCCACAGGTGTGTACCCCGCTGTGTCGCGCTGTGTCCCCGCTGTATCGACGCTGTGTCCTGCTGTGTCCTTCCTGTGTTCCCCGCTGTGTCCCGCTGTGTCCCCGCTGTGTGCCCGCTGTGTACTACGTTGTGTCCAGCTGTGTCACCGCTGTGTCCTCGCTGTGTCCCCGCTGTGTCTCACTGTGTCCTCACTGTGTCCCCCTCTGTGTCCCGCTGTGTCCCCCGCTATATGTCCCGCTGTGTCCCGCTGTGTCCCGCTCTGTCCCCGCTTTGTGCCCGCTGTGTCGCGCTGTGTACTCCGTTATGTCCAGCTGTGTCACCACTGTGTCCCGCTGTGTCCTCTCTTTGTCTCCACTGTCCCCCGCTGTGTCCCCTGCTGTGTCCCGCTGTGTCCCGCTGTGTCCCCCGCTTTGTCCCGCTGTGTCGACGCAGTGTTCCCTCTGTGTCCTGCTGTGTCACACTGTGTCCCATGGTGTCCCGCTTTTTCCCCCGCTGTTTCCCCCGCTGAGTCCCCTTTGTGTCCCCATTGTGTCCCGCTGTGTCCCGCTGTGTCCTAGCTGTGTCCCCCGCTGTGTCCCGCTGTATCCCCGCTGTGTCCCAAGCTGTGTCCCGCTGTGTACTCCGCTGTGTCCCGCTATGTTCCCGCAGTGTCCCCGCTGTGTCCTGCTGTGTCCCACTGTGTCCTTGCTGTGTCCCCGCTGTGTCCCGTTGTGTCCCCAGCTGTGTACCCCGCTGTGCACCGCTGTGTCCCCGCTGTTTCGATGCTGTGTCTTGCTGTGTCCCACTGTGTCCTCGCTGTGTCCCCCACTGTGTTCTGCTGTGTCACCCGCTGTGTCCCGCTGTGTCCCCCGCTGTGTCCCGCTGTGTCCCCGAAGGGTCACCGCTGTTTCGCGCTGTGTCCCGCTGTGTTCCGTGGTGACCCGCTTTGTCCCCCGCTGTGTCCCCATCTGAGTCCCCGTTGTGTCCCCGCTGTGTCCCGCTGTGTCCTCGCTGTGTCCCCCGCTGTCTCCCGCTCTGTCCCCCGCTGTGTCTCACGCTTTATCCCGTCTGTGTCCCACTCTGTCCCGCTGTGTCCCGCTGTGTCCACCACTGTGTCCCTTTGTGTCCCCAGCTGTGTAACCTGCTGTGTAACGCTGTGAATCCCGCTGTATCGAGGCTGTGTCCCGCTGGGTCCCGCTGTGTCCTTGCTCTGTTATTCGTGGTGTCCCCCTCTGTCCCCCGCTGTGTCCCCCACTCTGTCCTACAGTGTCCCCCGCTGTGTCCCGTTGTGTCCCTCTGTGTCCCGCGCTGTGCCCCTGCTGTGTCCCCGCTGTGTCACGCTGTGTCCAGCTGTGTCGCGTTGTGTCCCGCTGTAACCCTGCTGAGTCCCCCTGTGTCCCCGCTGTGTCCTGCTGTGTCGTCGCTCTGTCCTCCGCTGTGTCCCGCTGTGTCCTCTGCTGTGTCCCGCTGTGTCAGTCTGTGTCCCGCTGTATCCCGCTGTGACCCCGCTGAGTCCCCGCTGTGTCCTCGCTGTGTCCCCCGCTGTGTCCCGCCGTGTCCTCGCTGGGTCCCCCGCTGTGTTCCGCTGTGTCCCGCTCTGTCCCTGCTGTGTCCTGCTGTGTCCGGCTGTGTCCCCGTTTTGTGCCCGCTGTGTCCCGCTGTGTACTTCGTTGTGTCATGCTGTGTCCCCCGCTTTGTCCCGCTGTGTCCCCGCAGTGTCCCCGCTGTGTCCCGCTGTGTCACACTGTGTCCCATGGTGTCCTGCTTTGTCCCCAGCTGTGTCCCCCGCTGAGTCCCCTCGGTGTCCTGCTGTGTCCTCGCTGTGTGCCCCGCTGTCTCCCACTTTGTCCCACGCTGTGTCCCACTGTGTCCTCGCTGTGTCCCCCGCTGTGTCCCGCTATGTCCCCGCTGTGTCCCAAGCTGTGTCCCGCTGTGTCCCGCTGTGTACCCAGCTGTGTCCTGCTATGTTCCAGCAGTGTCCCTGCTGTGTCCCCGCTGTGTCTTGCTGTGTCCTCGATGTGTCCCCCGCTGTGTTCCGTTGTGTCCCCAGCTGTGTACCCCGCTGTGTCCCGCTGTGTCCCCGCTGTATCGAAGCTGTGTCCCGCTGTGTCCCGCTTTGTCCCCCGCTGTGTCCCCCGCTGAGTCCCCACTGTGTCCCTGCTGTGTCCCGCTCTGTCCTAACTGTGTCCCCAGCTGTGTCCCTCTGTGTCCCCTGCTGTGTCCCGCTGTGTCTACTGCTGTGTTCCTGCTGTGTCCTGCTGTGTCCCGCTGTGTCCCCCTGTGTCCTCACTGTGTCCCACGCTGTGTTCTGCTGAGTACTTGCTGTGTCCCCCGATGTGCCCCGTTGTGTCCCCAGCTGTGTACCCCGCTGTGGCCCACTCTGTCCCCGCTGTATCGACGCTGTGTCCCGCTGGGTCCCGCTGGGTCCTCGCTGTGTCCACCGCTGTGTCCTGCTGTGTCCACCGCTGTGTACCGCTATGTCCCCAGTTGTGTCCCACTGTGTCCCGCTGTGGCCCCCGCTGTGTCCCCCGCTGTGTCCCGCTGTGTCCCCCGCTGTCTCCCACTGTGTCCACTGCTGTGTCCCCGCTGTGTCCCGCTTTTTCCCCCGCTGTGTCCCGCTGTGTCCTCGCTGTGTCTCCCGCTGTGTCCCGCTGTGTCCTTGCTGTGTCCCCTGCTGTGTCCCCGCTGTGGCCCCTCTGTGTCCCGCTGTGTCCCGCTCTGTCCCTGCTGTGTCCTGCTGTGTCACGCTGTGTCCCCACTTTGTACCCGCTGTGTCCCGCTGTGTATTCCGTTGTGTCAGGCTGTGTACCCCCGCTTTGTCCCGCTGTGTCCCCGCAGTGTCCCCGCTGTGTCCCGCTGA
>NW_012292178.1:0-8019 GCF_000151885.1 Dipodomys ordii | reverse complement strand
ATAGCTAGGGGACAGTCTTTGAGACCAGCGGGAGACACAGGCGGTGTCTCCATGTAGGACACAGCTGAACAGAAGCGGGACCATTGCAGGTCACAGCGGGGTGATTACAGCTGGACACAGCGGGGTGCACAGCGGGGACACAGCGGGGGACACAGCGAAGAACACAGCGCTGACACTGCGGGGACACAGCGGGTGACATAGCGGGGGGACACATCCGGACACTGCGGGACACAGTGGGGGACACATGGTGGACTCAGCAGGGACTAAGCGGGGACACAGCGGCGACTCACCGGGTGACACAGCAGGGGACATAGCGGGACACCACAGAACACAGTGGGAAACAGCGGGACACAGCGGGGAAACTGCAGGGACACAGGGGGACAAAGCGTGGGACAAATAGGGACACAGCGGGGGACACAGCGGGGGACACAGCGGGACACAGTGGGACACAGCTGGGCACACAGGGGAACACAGCGGGACCCAGCGGGGAACACAGCGAGGACACAGCGGGACCCAGCGGTACACAGTGTTGATACAGCAGGGACACAGCATTACACAGCGTGGTACACAGCTGTGAACACAACGGGACACAGTGGGGGCACAGCGGGACACAGCAGGACACAGTGGGAAACAGCGGGGACAAAGCTTGAGACACAGCGGGGTACAGAGCAGGAGACAGCGGCGGACACAGCGAGGACACAGCGGGACACAGCGCTGACACTGCGGGGGCACAGCGGGGGACACAGCGGGAGACACCAGGGGACACAGCGAGGACACAGCAGGACACAGCGGCGACACATAGAGGACTCAGCGGGGGACAGAGTGGGGGACAGAGCGGGACACATCGGAACACTGCGGGGCACAGAGGGGACACAGCGGGACCCAGCGGGGGACCCAGCGGGACACAGCGGGACACAGCGGGACACTGCGGGGCACAGCGGGGGAGACAGCGGGACACAGCGGGGGACACAGGGAGGACACAGCTTAATACAGCATGGGACAAAGCGAGGACACAGCGGGAAACAGCGAGACACAGCGGGACACAGCGGGGACCCAGCAGTGGACACAGCGGGACACAGCGGGAGACAAATCGGGATACCACGGAACACAGCAGGACACAGCGTGAAACAGCAGTGAACCTGCGGGGACACAGCGGGACACAGCGGGGGACACAGCAGGACCCAGAGGGACACAGCGGGGGCCACAGCGGAACACAGCGTCTATAGAGCGGGGACACAGCGGGACACAGCGGTGACACAGCGGGACCCAGCAGGGACTCAACAAGGACACAGCGGATGACACAGCGGGACACAGCGGGACACAGAGGGGGAAATAGCGAGGGACACAGCGGGGGACACAGCGGGACACGGCGGGGGACACAGCGGGACACAGCGGGGACACAGAGGGGACTCAGCAGTGGACATAGCGGGGGACAAAGCGGGACACCACAAGACACAGTGGGACACAGCGGGACACAGCGGGGACACTGCGGGGACACAGCAGGAGAAAGCGGGGGACCCAGCGGGACACAGCGGGACACAGCAGGACACAGCGGGGAAACAGGGGGGACACAGTGGGACACAGCGAGGACACAGCGGGACACAGCGGGACACTGCGGGGCACAGCGGGGGACACAGCGGGACCCAGCGGGACACAGCGGGGGACACAGCCGGACACAGCAGGGACACAGCGGGGACACAGCGGGACCCAGCAGGACACAGCGGGGGACACAGCGGGACACAGCGGGACACAGCGGGGGACACAGCAGGGACACAGTGGGACACAGTAGGACACAGCGTGGGACAAAGCGGGAGACAGCGGAGGACACAGCGAGGACACAGCTGGACACAGCGGGGACACAGAGGGGACTCAGCAGAGGACATAGAGGGGAAAAAGCGGGACACCACGGGACACAGTAGGACACAGCGGGACACAGCGGGGACACTGCGGGACACAGCCGGGGGACACAGCGGTGGACAGCGGGGGAAAGAGAAGGGACACAGCGGGACACAGAGGGGACACAGCTGGACACAGAAGGGTACACAGCGGGGCACAGCGGACACACAACGGGGACAGAGCTGGACACAGAGGGACACAGAGGAGACAGAGCGTGACACAGCAGGACACAGCGGGACACAACAGGGGACTCAGCGGGACACAGCGGAGGACACAGGGAGGACACAGCTGGACACTGAGGGAGACAGAGCAAGGACACAGCCGGACACAGCGAATCACAGCGTGACACAGTGGGGACACAGCAGGGGACACAGCGGGACACAGCGGGGGACACAGAGGGACACAGTGGGGTACACAGCAGGGACAAAGCGGGACACAGCTGGGGACACTGCGGGACACAGCGGGACACAGCGGGACACAGCGGGGACACAGCGGGGGACACAGCGGGACACAGCCGGACACAGCCGGGGACACAGCGGGACACAGCGAGAGACACAGCGGGGGACACAGCAGTGTACACAGCAGGAACAAAGCGGGACACAACGTGGTCACTGCGGGACACACTGGGGGACAAAGCGGGACACAGCGGGACACAGGGGGGACGCAGCGGGACACAGCGGGACACAGCGGGACACGGCGGGGAACACAGCGGGACACAGAGGGGGACATAGCGAGGACACAGCGGGACACAGCGGGACACAGCGGGGACACAGCGAGGACACAGTGGGGGACACAGTTGGGGAAACAGCTGGACACAGTGGGGAACACAGCGAGGACACAGCGGGACACAGCGGGGGACACAGGGAGGACACAGCGGGACACAGCGGGGGACACAGCGAGGACATAGTGGGACACAGCGGCGACACAGTGGGTACTCAGCGGGGGACACATTGTGGGACAAAGTGGGACACCATGGGACACAGTGTTACACAACGGGACATAGCGGCGACACTGCGGGACACAGCAGGACAAAGCGGGGGACACAGCGGGCCACAGCGGGCCACAGCGGGGAACACAGCGGGGGACAGTGGAGACAGAGAGTGGCCACAGCAAGACACAGTGGTGACACAGCTGGACACAGCGGGGTCCACAGCGGAACACAGCGGGCACACAGCGGGGACACAGCGGGACACAGCGGGACACAGCAGGGACACAATGGGACACAGTGGGACAAAGCGGGAGACACAGCGGGACACAGCAGGCACACAGCGGGGACACAGAGGGGCACAGCGGGGACAGAGCGGGACACAGCCGGACACATCGCGACACAGCGGGGGACACAGCAGGACACAGTGGTGGACCCAGTGAGGACACAGCGGGACACAGCCGGGGAAAAAGTGGGACACAGCGGGGACACAGCAGTGGACACAGCGGGACACAGCGGGGGACACAGCCGGACACAGCAGGGGAAACATTGGGGGACACAGCGGGACACAGTGGGACACAGCGCGGGACACAGCGGGGACACAGCGGGACACAGCGGGGACACAGCGGGACTCAGCGGGGGACACTGCAATATAGAGCAGGACACAGTGGGGACACAGCAGGGACACAGCGGAAACACAGCTGGACAGAGCGGGGACACAGCTGGGGACACAACGGGACACATCTTGGGACACAGCGAGGACCCAGCGGAACACAGCGTGGGACACAGCGAGGACACAGCGGGACACAGCGGGGACACAGCAGTAGACACAGCGGGAACCAGTGGGGGACACAGCGGGACACAGCGGGGACTCACCAGGGGACACAGCGGGGGACAAACTGGGACACCACGGGACACAGTGGGATACAGCGGGACACAGCGGGGACACTGCAGGGACATAGCGGGACACAGCGGGGTACACAGCGGGACACAGCAGTGGACACAGTGGGGACACAGCGGGACACAGCGGGGGACACAGCGAGGACACAGCGGGTTACAGCGGGACACAGCATGGGACGAAGCAGGAGACAGCGGGGGACACAGCGAGGACACAGCTGGACACAGCAGGGTACACAGCGGGACACAGCGGGAGACACAGAAGGGTACACAGCGGGACACAGCGAGAAACACAGCGAGGTCACAGCGGGGGCCAAAGCAGGACAACACGGGACACAGTGTGACACAGTAGGACACAGCGGGGACACTGCAGGAGCCCAGCGGGAAAAAGCAGGCGACACAGCGGGACACAGTGGGAACACAGCGGGGGACACAGCGGGGGACAGCAGGGGACAGAGAGGGGACAAAGCGGGACACAGCGGGGACACTGCTGGACACAGCGGGGTACACAGCGGGACACAGAGGGCACACAGCGGGGGACACAGCGGGACACAGCGGGTCACAGCGGCGGACACAGCGGGACACAGCGGGACACAGCGGGGACACTGCGGGAGCATAGCGGGAAACAGTGGGGTACACAGCGGGACACAGCGGAGTACACAGCTGGGGACACAAAGGGACACATCGGGGGACACAGCGGGACCCAGCAGGACACAGCGTCGATACAGCGGGGATACCGCGGGACATAGCCGGGTACACTGCTGGGGACACCACGGGACACAGCGGTGGACACAGCGAGGACACAGCGGGACACAGCTGGGACACTGAGGGAACATAGAGGGACACAGCGGGTACACAGCGGGACACAGCGGGGGACACAGAGTGGTACACAGCGGGACACAGCTGGAAACATAGCGAGGTCACAGCGGGGGAAAAAGCGGGACAACACGGGACACAGTGTGACACAGCGGGACAGAACTGTGACACAGCAGGGGCAAAGCAGGACAAAGCAGGGACACAGCGAGACACAGCGGGACACCGCGGGGGACACAGCGGGGGACAGCAGGGGACAGGGGACACAGCGGGACACAGCGGGGACACAGCTGGACACAGCGGGGTACACAGAGGGACACAGCGGGCACACACTGGGGACACAGCTGAACTCAGCGGAAGACACAGCAGTACACAGCGGGACACAGTGGGACACACCGGGGAGACAGCAGGGACACAGTGGGGGACAAAGCGGGACACAGCGGGTCAGAGCGGGGGACACAGCGGGACACAGCGGGAGACACAGAGGGGTACACAGCGGGACACAGCGGGGAACACAGCGAGGACACAGCGGAACACAGCGGGACACAGCGTCGATACAGTGGGGACAGAGCGGGTCACAGCAAAGACACAGCGGGACACAGTGGGACACAGCGGGGGACACAGCGGGACACAGCGGGGACACAGCGGGGACTCAGCGGGGGACACAGCGGGACACAGCGGGGGACACAGCGAGACACGGCGGGGACAAAGCTGGACACAGCGGGGTACACAGAGGGACACAGCAGGGACACAGCGGGGAAACAGCGTGACACAAAAGGACACAGCGAGACACAGCGGGGGACACAGCGAGGACACAGCTGCACACAGTGGGGGACACAGCAAGGACAGAGCGGGACACAGCGGGACACAGCGGGACACAGCGGGGGACACAGGAAGGACACAGCGGTACACAGAGGGGGACAGAGCGAGGACACATTGGGACACAGCGGGACTCAGCGGGGGACACAGCAGTACACAGCAGGACACAGCGGGACACAGCGGGGGGACACAGAGGGGTACACAGCGGGACACAGCGGGAAAAAAGTGAGGCAACAGCAGAACACAGCGTGGGACACAGCGAGGACACAGCGGGACACAGCGGGACACAGCGGGGACAAAGCAGTAGACACAGCGGGACACAGTGGCGGACACAGCGGGACACAGCGTGGGACACAGGGAGGACACAGCGGGACCCAGCGGGACCCAGCGTCGATACTGCTGGGACACAGCGGGACACAGCGAGGTACACAGCAGGGGACACAACGGGACACAGCGGGGAACACAGGGAGGACATAGCGGGACCCAGCGGGACCCAGCGTCGTTACAGCGGGGACGCAGCGGGACACACCGGGGTCCACAGCTGGGAACACAACGGGACACTGCGGGGACACAGAGAGGACAAAGCGGGAAAGAGCGGTACACAGCGGGGACACTGCGGGAACATAGTGGGACACAGCGGGGTACACAGCGGGACACAGCGGTGACACAGAGGGGACTCAGCGGGACAAAGTGGGGGACACAGTGGCACACAGCGGGACTCAGCGGGGGACACAGCAGTACACAGCGGGACACACCGGGGATACAGCAGAGACACAGTGGGGGACACAGCGGGACTCAGCTGGGGACACAGCAGTACACAGCGGGACACACCGGGGACACAGCAGAGACACAGTGGGGGACACAGCGGGACACAGCGGGGGACACAGGGATGACACAGCGGTACCCAGCGGCACCCAGCGTCGATACATCAGGGACACGTGGAATACAGTGGGGTACACAGCTGGGGACACAGCGAGGACACAGCGGGACACAGCGGGGCACATCGGGATCACTGCGGGAACATAGCAGGACACAGCAGGGTACACAGCGGGACACAGCTGGGGACACAGCGGGCACACAGCGGGACACAGCGGAACACAGCGTGAGACAAAGCGGGAGACAGCAGGGGACACAGCGAGGACACAGGGGGACACAGCGGCGACACAGAGGGGACTCAGCGGGGGACACAACGTGGGACAAAGTGGGACACCACGGGACACAGTGTTACACAGCGGGACACAGCGGGGACACTGCAGGACACAGCAGGAAAAAGCGGGGGACACAGCGGGACACAGCGGGACACAGCGGGGCACACAGCGGGGGACAGAGGATACAGAGAGTGGCCACAGCGAGAAACAGCGGTGACACAGCTGGACACAGCGGGGTACACAGCGGGACACAGCGGGCACACAGCGGGGACACAGCGGGACACAGCGGGACACAGCGAGGACACAGTAGGACACAGCGGGACAAAGTGGAGACACAGCGGGACACAGCAGGCACACAGCGGGGACACAGCGGACACAGCAGGACACAGCGGGGGACACAGCGGGACATAGTGGGGGACCCAGTGTGGACACAGCGATACACAGCAGGGGACACAGCGAGGACACAGCGGGGGACACAGCGGGGGACAAAGCGGGACACAGCGGGGGACACAGCGAGGACACAGCGGGGGACACAGCGGGGGACAAAGCGGGACGCAGCGGGGAACACAGCGAGGACACAGCGGGACACAGCGGGGGACACAGCGAGGACACAGCGGGGGACACAGCGGGACACAGCGAGGACACAACGGCACCCAGCAGGACACAGCGTCGATACAGCGGGGACACAGGGTTACACAGCGTGGTACCCAGCTGTGGACACAAGGGGACAGAGTGGGGGCACAGCGAGACACAGCGGGACACAGCGAAGACACAGCGGAACACATTGGTGACACAGCGGGGAAAACAGCAGGACAAAGCAGCGGACACAGTGGGGGACACAGCGCGACACAGCAAGACATAGCATGGACACAGCAGTAGACACATCGGGACATAGCGGGGGACACAGCTGGGGACACAACGGGACACAGCGGTGGACACAGCGAGGACACAGCAGGACCCACCGGGACCCAGCGGGGGACCCAGCGAGGACACAGCAGGACACAGCGGGGGACACAGCGAGGACACAGCGGGAGACACAGCGGGACACAGCGGGGAACACAGCGAGGACACAGCGGGACCCAGCGGGACACAGCGTCGATACAGCGGGCACACAGCGTTACACAGCGTGGTAATCAGCTGTTGACACAACGGGACACAGTGGGGGCACAGCCGGACACAGCGGGACACAGTGGGACACAGCGGGGACAAAGCGTGAGACACAGCGAGGGACAGAGCGGGAGACAGCGGGGAACACAGCGAGGACACTGCGGGACACAGCAGGACACAGCGTCGATACAGCGGGGACACAGCGTTACACAGCGTAGTACACATCTGTTTACACAACGGGACACAGTGGGGGCACAGCCGGACACAGTGGGACACAGTTGGACACAGCGGGGACAAAGCATGAGACACAGCAGGGGACAGAGAGGGAGACAGCAGGGGACACAGCGAGGAAACAGCGGGACACAGCGGTGACACAGCGGGGACTCAGCGGGGGACACAGCGGGACACAGCGGG
>NW_012292177.1:0-1025 GCF_000151885.1 Dipodomys ordii | reverse complement strand
TCATTACATGACATGGAACTGTACATAGCTACTGATATCACTCTTACAATATTTTTTGAAAATTGCAACATTCATATGGCAAATCTTTTTTTTTTAATTTAATTTTATTTTATTTGTGAACATACTGTACAGAGGGGTTACAATTGCATGGGCAGGATAATGCGTACATTTCTTACCAAGCATTGTAGCCTCCTCCTTTGTTTACCCTTCCCATCCCATCCCAGCCTCCCCCCTCCCCCCATCCCAATCCTTCTCCTTCCCCCCTCCCCCCCACCCCCTACCCCCCCACCCGCACCCCCCGCACAGACGTTGTAAAGCTCGTTTTGGACGTGACAGCTTGTACTTCTCATTGTAGCATCAGATCCACCTGTATCCTTAAACAACTGGTTTTTCCCCATCTCCCTCCAACAAGTTATACTGGACATCAAATATAGTGAAAGCAGGGGTTATACTGTGGGGGAGGGACCTACAAAGCCACCAAAGAAATAATCTTATCAATGGGTTAGAAACACTTGTATGAAAGAAATGGTTTCCCTTATTTGTAATATCTAGTATATCTCTGAGTCAAGCGGAAAAGGTCAGATAATGTGATGTCAGGAAAAAAAACCTTTTAGATATGTATTTTAATGTTTTTTCTTTCATTACATGTGTTTCTAACGCATTTATATGACAAATCTTGCACATATAATATTGATTAGAACTTTCTAGAATTATAAATTAATACCATTGGACGAATCACAGTATATGCTAAATTATTCCTTATTGCCAATATCTGAACAATGTCACTGAGGGGAAGAGAGATATAGTCATATGGGGGGCATTTCATTTCAATATTGGACTCTTCCAACTTATTTGATGAGATGACATGGCTTCTTATCTTCGTGAAAATTGTGACAAGTTTAATGAATGATGATTTTATAACCGTTTATTAAAAGGTAAACCAGATTAAAAAATGGTCACCAAATAACAATTTGATTTAACCCCGCATTCTGGGACTCACTAAAAATTGTTTACCCGAATTTTAC
>NW_012292176.1:0-5667 GCF_000151885.1 Dipodomys ordii | reverse complement strand
CAGCGGGGACACAGAGGGACACAGCGGGGACAGAGCGGGACACAGTAGGACACAGCGGGACACAGCGGGGGACACAGCGGGACACAGTGGGGGACCCAGCGAGGACACAGCGGCACACAGTGGGGGACACAGCGGTGGACACAGCGGGGGAAACAGCGGGACCCAGCGGGGGACCCAGCGAGGACATAGCGGGACACAGCGGGGGACACAGCGAGGACACAGCGGTGGACACAACAGGGGAAACAGCGGGACACAGCGGGGAACACAGCGAGGAGACAGCGGGACACAGCGGGAAACACTGCGAGGTTACAGCGGGGGACAAAACGGGACAACACGGGACACAGTGTGACAGAGTGGGACACAGCGGGGACATTGCAGGGGCACAGCGGGACAAAACGGGCGACACAGTGAGACACAGCGGGGGACACAGCGGGGGACAGCAGGGGACAGAGAGGGGGCACAGCGGGACACAGCGGGACACAGCGGGGGACACAGAGGTGTACACAGCGGGACACAGCCGGGAACACAGAGCGGACACTGCGCGACACACCGGGACACAGCATCAATACAGCGGGGACAGAGAGGGTCACAGCAGGGACAAAGCGGGACACAGCGGGACACAGCGGGGGACACAGCGGGACACAGCGGGGACACAGCGGGACACAGCGGGACACAGCGGGGGACACAGCGGAACACAGCGTGGGACAAAGTGAGGACACAGCAGGAAACAGCGGGACACAGCGGCGACACAGCAGGGACACAGCAGGGACACAGCGGGGACACAGTGGGGGCACAGCGAGACACAGCGGGACACAGTGGGACACAGCGGGGACAAAGCGTGAGACACAGCGGGGTACAGAGCTGGAGACAGCGGGGGACACAGCCAGGACACAGGGGGACACAGCGTTGACACAGCGGGGTCTCAGCGGGGGACACAGTGGGAGACAAAGAGGGACACCACGGAACACAGCGGGACACAGCAGGAAACAGCAGTGACACTGCGGGGACACAGTGGGACACAGCGGGGGACACAGCGGGACACAGAGGGGGACAGAGCGGGACACAGTGGGGGACAGAGCGTGGGACACAGCGAGACACAGCGGGGACAAAGCTGGACACAGCGGGGTACACAGAGGGACACAGCGGGGACGCAGTGGGGAAACAGCGTGACACAGCAGGACACAGCGGGACACAGCGGGGGACACATCGAGGACACAGCGGCACACAGCATGGGACACAGCAAGGACACAGTGGGACACAGTGGGGGACACAGCGGGACATAGCGGGGAACACAGCGGGGGACACAGCGGGACACAGCGGGACACAGCGGGGGACACAGGGAGGACACAGCGGGACACAGCGGGGGACAGAGCGAGGACACATTGGGACACATTGGGACACAGCGGGATTCAGCGGGGGACACAGCAGTACACAGCAGGACAAAGCGGGACACAGCGGGGACACAGCAGAGACACAGCGGGGGACAGAGCGGGACACAGCGGGGGACACAGGGATGACAGAGCAGGACCCAGCGGGACCCAGCGTGGATACAGCAGGGACCCAGCTGGACACAGCGGGACACAGCGGGGACACAGCGGGACACAGCGGGGGACACAGCGGGACACAGTGCCGGACACAGCGGGACACAGCGGGGGACAAAAGCAGGGACACAGCGGGACACAGTGGGGTACACAGTTGGGGACACAGCGAGGACACAGCGGGACACAGCGAGGACACAGCGGGACACAGCGGGACACAGCGGGGGACACAGCGGAACACAGCGTGGGACACAGTGAGGACACAGCAGGACACAGCGGGACACAGCGGCGACACAGCAGGGACACAGCAGGGACACAGCGGGGACACAGTGGGGGCACAGCGGGACACAGCGGGACACAGTAGGACACAGCGGGGACAAAGCGTGAGACACAGCGGGGGACAGAAAGGGAGACAGCAGGGGACTCAGCGAGGAAACAGCGGGACACAGCGGTGACACAGCGGGGACTCAGCGGGGGACACAGTGGGACACAGCGGGGGACACAGCAGGACACAGCGGGGGACACTGCGGGACACAGCGGGGGACACTGCGGGACACAGTGTGGGACAGAGCGTGGGACACAGCGAGACACAGCGTGGACAAACTGGGACACCACGGGACACAGTGGGACACAGCGGGACACAGTGGGGACAGTGCGGGAACATAGCGGGACACAGCGGGGTACACAGCGGGACACAGCAGGACACAGCGGGACCCAGTGGGACACAGCGTCGATACAGCCGGGACACAGCGTTACACAGCAGGGTACACAGTTGGGGACACAGAGGGTCACAGTGGGGCACACAGCGGGACCCAGCGGGACACAGCGTCGATACAGCGGGCACACAGCGGGACACAGCGGGGTACACAGCTGGTTACACAATGGGACACAGCAGGGGACACAGCGAGGACACAGCGGAACACAGCGGGACACAGCTTGGGACACAGCGGGGACACAGCGGGACACAGCGGGGGACAGAGCGAGGACACAGAGGGATAGAGCGGGACACAGCGGGGGACAAAGTGGGAGACAGCGGGGGACACAGCGGGACACAGCGGGGGACACTGCGGGACACAGTGTGGGACAGAGCATGGGACACAGCGAGACACAGCGGGGAAAAAGCTGGACACAGCGGGGTAAACAGAGGGACACAGCAGGGACACAGAGGTTAACAGTATGACACAAAAGGACACAGCTGGACACAGCGGGACACAGCGGGCACACAGCGGGGACACAGCGGGACACAGTGGGGACAGAGCGGGACACAGTGGGACACAACGGGACACAGCGTGGGACACAGCGGGACACAGTTTGGGGACCCAGTGAGGACACAGCAGGACACAGCAGGGGACACAGCAAGGACACAGCGGGGGACACAGCGGGGGACACAGCGGGACACAGCGGGAAACACAGCGAGGACACAGCGGAACACAGCGTCGATACAGCGGTGACACAGCGTTACACAGTGTGGTACACAGCTTTGGACACAACGAGACACAGTGGGGGCACAGCCGGACACAGCGGGACACAGTGAGACACAGCAGGGACAAAGCGTGAGACACAGCGGGGGACAGAGTGGGAGAAAGCAGGGGACACAGCGAGGACACAGCGGGACACAGCGGTGACACAACGGGGACTCAGCGGGGGACACAGCGGGACACAGCGGGGGACACTGCGGGACACAATGTGGGACAGAGCGTGGGACACAGCGAGACACAGCGGGGACAAATCTGGACACAGAGGGGTACACAGAGGGACACAGCAGGGACACAGCGGGGAAACAGCGTGACACAAATGGACACAGCGCGACACAGCGGGGGACACAGCGAGGACACAGCGGCAAAGAGTGGGGGACACAGCAAGGACAGAGCGGGACACAGCGGGGGACAAAGCGGGACATAGCGGGGGACACAGCGGGGACACAGCGGGACACAGCCGGACAAAGCATGGGACACTGGAAGGACACAGCGGTACACAGCGGGGGACAGAGCGAGGACACATTGGGACACAGTGGGGACACAGCGGGACTCAGCGGGGGACATAGCAGTACACAGCGGGACACAGCGGGACACAGCGGGACACAGCGTTGGACACAGCGGGACACAGTGGGGACACAGCAGTGGACACAGCGGGACACAGCTGGGGACACAGGGGGACACAGCGGGACACAGCGAGGGACACAGTGAGGATACATTGGGACACAGCGGGGACACAGCGCGACTCAGCGGGGGACACAGCAGTGCAGAGGGGGATACAGCAGGACACGGCGGGGGACACAGTGGGACACAGCAAGGGACACAGCAGGGGACACAGAGGGACACTGCGGGACACAGTGGGGGACACAGGGGGACACAGCGGGACACAGGGGGGGACACAGCGAGGACACATTGGGACACAGCGGGGACACAGCGAGACTCAGCGGGGGACACAGCAGTTCACAGCGGGACACAGTGGGACACAGCGGGGGACACAGTGGGACAGAGCAGGGGAGACAGCAAAGGACACAGAGGGACACAGCGGGACACAGCGGGGGACACAGGGGAGAAACAGCGGGACACAGCGGGGCACAGCAGGGGCACAGCGGGGGACAGAGTGGGACACAGCGGGACACAGCGGGGGACGCAGCGGGACACAGCGTCAATACAGCGGGGACACAGCTTTACACAGCGGGGTACACAGCTGGGGACACAAAGGAACACAGCGGGGGACACAGCGGGACACAGCGTGACACAGTGGGACACAGCGGGACACAGCGTCAATACAGTGGGGACACAGAGTTAGACAGCGGGGTACACAACTGGGGACACAAAGGAACACAGTGGGGGAAACAGTGGGACACAGTGAGGGACACAGTGGGACACATCGGGACACAGCAGGGGACACAGCGGGGACAAAGCGGGACACAGCTGGGGACACAGCAAGGACACAGCGGGACACAGAGGGACACAGCGGGGGACAAAGCGGGAGACAGCGGAGGACACAGCGAGTACACAGCGGGACACAGCGGGGAAACAGAGGGGACTCAACGGGGGACACAGAGGGGGACAAATCAGGACACCACGGAACACAGTGGGACACAGCAGGGGACAGAGAGGGGGACACAGCGGGACACAGAGGGAACACAGCGAGGACACAGCGGGACCCAGCGGGACACAGCTTCGATACAGCGGGGACACAGCGGGACTCAGCGGGGACAAAGCGGGGATTACAGCGGGGGATAGAGCGGGACACAGCGGGGTACACAGGGAAGACACAGCGATACGCACCGGGGACACAGCGGGGACTCAGCAGGGGACACAGCGGGGGACAAAGCGGGACACCACGGGACACAGCGGGACACAGCGAGGACACAGCGTGACACAGCGGGACACAGCGGGACACAGCGGGGGACACAGCGGGACACAGTGGGACACAGCGGGGGACACAGCGGGACCAAGCGGGGGACACAGCGGGACACAGCGGGGGACACAGCGGGGGACACAGCGGGGGACAGCGGAGACAGAGAGGGGACACAGCGGGACAGAGCTGTGACACAGCTGGATACAAGGGAGTACAATGCAGGACACAGCGGGCACACAACGGGACACAGCGGGACACAGTGGGGGACACAGCGGGACACAGCGGGGGACCCAGCGAGGACAAATCGGGACACTGGGGAGGACAAAGCGAGGACACAGTGGGGGACACAGCGGGGGACACAGCGGGACCCAGCGGGACACAGCGTCGATACAGCAGGGACACAGCATTATACAGCCTGGTACACAGCTGTGGACACAACGGGACACAGTGGGGGCACAGACAGACACAGCAAGACACAGTGGGACACAGCGGGGACAAAGCGTGAGACACAGAGGGGGACAGAGTGGGAGACAGCGAGGGACACAGCGAGGACACAGCGGGGACTCAGTGGGGGACACAGCGGGGGACAAAGCGGGACACCACGGAACACAGCGGGAAACAGAGGTGACTCCTGCGTGTACACAGCGGGACACAGCGGGGGATACAGCGGGACACACGGGGACACAGGGGGGACACAGTTGGGGACAGAGCGTGGGACACAGCTAGACACAGCGGAGACAAGCTGGACACAACAGAGTACCCAGCGGGACACAGCGGGCACACAGCGGGA
>NW_012292175.1:0-2361 GCF_000151885.1 Dipodomys ordii | reverse complement strand
GAGGGGGTACGGTACGGGTTCTCGAATGGAGAACTGTGCGTGAGATCACAACTAGACACATCTGGGGACAAATTCTGCACTCAACTGAGTACACAGAAGGGTCACAGCGGGTTCACAGTTAGGGAATATACGTGTTCACAGCATGTCAAATCCGGGACGCAGCGGAGATACACATACAGGACACTGCGGCTCGCAGCATGGGACCCAGCTAGGACACACTGTGACTCAGCGCGGGACTCAGCGGGACACAGCGGGACACAGCGGGGTACACAGCGAGGACACAGCGGTACTCATCGGGAACCACTTCAAAGTCACAGCGGGGGACATATCGTGACAACACGGGACACAGTGTGACAGAGTGGGACACAGCGGGGACACTGCAGGGGCACAGCGGGACAAAGCGGGCGACACAGTGAGACACAGCGGGGGACACAGCTGGGGACAGCAGGGGACAGAGAGGGGTACACAGCGGGACACAGCCGGAATCACAGCGCGGACACAGCGGGACACACCGGGACACAGCGTCAATACAGTGGGGACAGAGAGGGTCACAGCAGGGACACAGCGAGACACAGCGGGACACAGCGGGGGACACAGCGGGACACAGCGGGGACACAGCGGGACACAGCGGGACACAGCGGGGGACACAGCGGAACACAGCGTGGGACACAGCAAGGACACAGCCGGACAAAGCGGGACACAGCGGGACATAGCGGGGAACACAGCGGGGGACACAGCGGGACACAGCGGGACACAGCGGGGGACACAGGGAGGACACAGCGGGACACAGCGGGGGACAGAGCGAGGACACATTGGGACACATTGGGACACAGCGGGATTCAGCGGGGGACACAGCAGTACACAGCGGGACAAAGCGGGACACAGCGGGGACACAGCAGAGACACAGCGGGGGACAGAGCAGGGCACAGCGGGGGACACAGGGATGACAGAGCAGGACCCAGCGGGACCCAGCGTGGATACAGCAGGGACCCAGCTGGACACAGCGGGACACAGCCGGGACACAGCTGTAAACACAGCGGGACACAGTGCCGGACACAGCGGGACACAGTGGGGGACAAAGGGAGGACACAGCGGGACCCAGCAGGACCCAGCGTCGATACAGCAGGGACACAGCCGGACACAGTGGGGTACACAGCTGGGGACACAGCGAGGACACAGCGGGACACAGCGGGACACAGCGGGGACAGTGCGGGAACATAGCAGCACACAGCGGGGTACACAGCGGGACACAGCGGGACACAGCTGGGGACACAGCGGGGACACAGCGGGACACAGCGGAACACAGCGGGAGTCAAAGCGGGAGACAGCGGGGGACACAGCGAGGACACAGGGGGACACAGCGGCGACACAGAGGGGACTCAGCGGGGGACACAGCGTGGGACAAAGTGGGACACCACGGGACACAGTGTGACACAGCGGGACACAGCGGGAACACTGCGGGACACAGCAGGACAAAGCGGGGGACACAGCGGGACACAACGGGACACAGCGGGGGACACAGCGGGGGACAGCGGAGACAGAGAGTGGCCACAGCGAGACAAAGCAGTGACACAGCTGGACACAGCGGGGTACACAGCGGGACACAGCGGGCACACAGCGGGGACACAGTGGGACACAGCGGGACACAGCGGGGGACACAGGGAGTACACAGCGGGACACAGCGGGGGACAGAGCGAGGACACATTGGGACACAGCGGGATTCAGCGGGGGACACAGCAGTACACAGCGGGACAAAGCGGGACACAGCGGGGACACAGCGGGGACACAGCAGAGACACAGCGGGGGACACAGCGGGACACAGCGGGGAACACAGGGATGACAGAGCAGGACCCAGCGGGACCCAGCGTGGATACAGCAGAAACCCAGTTGGACACAGCAGGACACTGCGGGGACAGAGCAGTAGACACAGCGGGACACAGTGCCGGACACAGCGGGACACAGCGGGGGACAAAGGGAGGACACAGCGGGACCCAGCGGGACCCAGCGTCGATACAGCAGGGACACAGCGGGACACAGTGGGGTACACAGCTGGGGACACAGCGAGGACACAGCGGGACACAGCGGGGACACAGCGGGACACAGCGGGACACAGCGGGGGACACAGCGGAACACAGCGTGGGACACAGCGAGGACACAGCAGGACACAGCGGGACCCAGCGGTGACACAGCAGGGACACAGCAGGGACACAGCGGGGACACAGTGGGGGCACAGCGGGACACAGCGGGACACAGTGGGACACAGCGGGGACAAAGCGTGAGACACAGCGGGGGACAGAAAGGGAGACAGCAGGGGACTCAGCGAGGAAACAGCGGGACACAGCGGTGACACAGCGGGGACTC
>NW_012292174.1:0-1319 GCF_000151885.1 Dipodomys ordii | reverse complement strand
GTGTCCCTCTGTGTCCAGCTCTGTCCCCGCTGTGTGTCCGCTGTGTCCCGCTGTTTACCCTTCTGTGACCAGCTGTGTCCCGCTGTGTCCCTTCTCTGTCCCCCGCTGTCCACCGCTGTGTCCCCTGGCTGTGTCCCGCAGTGTCCCCTCTGTGTCCCGCTGTGTCCTACTGTGTCCCGTGGTGTCCCGCTTTTTTCCCTCTATGTCCCCTGCTGAGTCCCCTCTGTGTCCCGGCTGTGTCCAGCTGTGTCCACGCTGTGTCCTCCGCTGTCTCCTGCTTTGTCCCACGCTGTGTCCTACTGTGTCCCAATGTGTCCCTGCAGTGTCCCCCGCTGTGTCCCGCTGTGTCCCGCTGTGTCCCCCGCTGTGTCCTTCTGGGTCCCGCTGTGTCCTCGCTGTGTCCCCGCTGTGTCTCCGCTGTTTCCCGCTGTGACCCCGCTGTGTCCCCTCTGTGTCCCCTGTGTCCCCCGCTGTGTCCCGCTTTGTCCCCCGCTGTGTCCCGCTGTGTCCACTGCTGTGACCCCGTTGTGCCTTGCTGTGTCCCGCTGTGTCCCGCTGTGTCCCCCGCTTTGTCCCGCTGTGTCGACGCAGTGTTCCCTCTGTGTCCTGCTGTGTCACACTGTGTCCAATGGTGTCCCCTTTTCCCCCCGCTGTTTCCCCCGCTGAGTCCCCTTTGTGTCCCCATTGTGTCCCGCTGTGTCCCGCTGTGTCCTAGCTGTGTCCCCCGCTGTGTCCCGCTGTATCCCCGCTGTGTCCCAAGCTGTGTCCCGCTGTGTCCCGCTGTGTACCCCGCTGTGTCCCGCTATGTTCCCGCAGTGTCCCCGCTATGTCCTGCTGTGTCCCACTGTGTCCTTGCTGTGTCCCCCGCTGTGTCCCGTTGTGTCCCCAGCTGTGTACCCCGCTGTGTACCGCTGTGTCCCCGCTGTTTCGATGCTGTGTCTTGCTGTGTCCCACTGTGTCCTCGCTGTGTCCCCACTGTGTTCTGCTGTGTCACCCGCTGTGTACTGCTGTGTCCCCCGCTTTGTCCCGCTGTGTACCCGAAGGGTCACCGCTGTTTCGCGCTGTGTCCCGCTGTGTTCCATGGTTTCCCGCTTCGTCCCCCGCTGTGTCCCCAGCTGACTCCCCGCTGTGTCCCCTCCGTGTCCTTTTGTGCCCTTGATGTGTCCCCCGCTCACTCTTGCTCTGTTCCCCGCTGTGCCTAATGCTTTATCCCGTCTGAGTCC
The DNA here is from genome assembly GCF_000151885.1 of Dipodomys ordii. Taxonomy (NCBI): domain Eukaryota; kingdom Metazoa; phylum Chordata; class Mammalia; order Rodentia; family Heteromyidae; genus Dipodomys; species Dipodomys ordii. The sequence continues at coordinate 96 of NW_012292174.1, read as the reverse complement.
CCTCCACCCCGTTCTGTCCCGATGTGTCCTTCACTGTGTCCATATGTGTCCCCGCTGTGTAATCCGATGTGTAATGCTGTCACTACCGCTGTAATC
>NW_012292173.1:0-3389 GCF_000151885.1 Dipodomys ordii | reverse complement strand
CGCTGTGTCCCCCGCTGTCTCCCGCTCTGTACCCCGCTGTGTCTCAAGCTTTGTCCCTGCTGTGTCCCACTGTGTCGCACTGTGTCCCGCTGTGCCCCCACTGTGTCCCGTTGTGTTCACAGCTCTGTACCTCTTGTGTAACGCTGTGTCCCCGCTGTATCGACGCTGTGTCCCGCTGGGTCCCGCTGTGTCCTCGCTGTGTTCCCCGCTGTGTCCCGCAGTGTCCGCAACTGTGTCCCGCTGTGTCTACGGCTGTGTCCCCGCTGTGTTCCACTGTGTCATCGCTTTTTTGCCCTCTGTGTCCCGCTGTGTCCCTGCTGTATCGACGCTGGTCCCGCTGGGTCCCGCTGTGTCATACCTGTGTCCCCTGCTGTGTCCCCTGCTGTGTCCCGCTGTGTCCCCCGCTGTGCCCTGCAGTGTCCCGCTCTGTCCCGCTGTGTCCTCGTTGTGTCCCCCGCTGTCTCCAGCTCTGTCCCCTGCTGTGTCTCACGCTTTGTAGCCGCTGTGTCCCACTGCGTCCCGCTGTGTCCCGCTGTACCCCCACTGTGTCCCGTTGTGTCCACAGCTTTGTACCATGCTGTGTAACGCTGTGTCTCCGCTGTATCGACGCTGTGTCCCACTGGGTCCCGCTGTGTCCTCGCTGTGTTCCCCGCTGTGTCCTGCTGTGTCCCGCTGTGTCCTCGCTGTGTCCCACTCTGTGTCCCGCTGTGTCCCCCGCCGTGTCCCGCTGTGTCCCGCTGTGTCCCGCTGCGTTCCCGCTGTGTCCCGCTGTGTCCCGCTTTGTCCCCCCTGTGTCCCGCTGTGTCCCCGCAGTGACCCCGCTGTGTCCCGCTGTGTCCCACTGTGTCCCGCTTTGTCCCCCGCTGTGTCCCCGGCTGAGTCTCTCTGTGTCCCCACTGTGTCCTCTCTGTGTCCCCCGCTGTGTCCTGCTCTGTTCCCCACTGAGTCTCCCGTTTTGTCCCCGCTGTGCCCCGCTGTGTGCCGCTGTGTCCCGCTGTGTCCCCCACTGTGTCCCGTTGTGTCAACAGCTGTGTACCCCGCTGTGTCTCACTGTGCTCCCGCTGTATCGACACTTTGTCCCGCTGGGTCCTGCTGTGTCCTCTCTGTGTTCCCCACTGTGTCCCGCAGTATCCCCCGCTGAGTCCCCCTGTGTCACCGCTGTGTCCATCTGTGTCCCCGCTCTATCGACGCTGTGTCCCGCTGGGTCCTGCTGTGTCCTCTCTTTGTTCTCCGCTGGGTCCCGCTGTGTCCCCCGCTGTGCCTCTCACTGTGTCCCTCTGTGTCCCCGGCTGGGTCCGGCTGTGTCTTGCTGTGTCCCCCGCTGTGTCCTTGCTGTGTCCCTGCTGTGTCCCGATGTGTCCCGCAGTGTCCCCAGCTGAGTCCCGCTGTGTCACCGCTGTGTCCCGCTGTGTCCTCGCTGTGTCCCCCACTGTGTCACGCTTTGTCCCCGCTGTGTCCTGCTGTGTCCCCCGCTGTGTCCCGCTGGGTCCCGCTGGGTCCCCCGCTGTGTCCCGCTGTGTCCGTGCAGGTTCACCGTTGTTTCACGCTGTGTCCTGCTGTGTCTCGCTGTGTCCCGCTGTGTCCTGCTGTGTCCCCCGCTGTGTCCCGCTGGGTCCTCCCAGTGTCCCCTGCTGTGTCCCGCTGTGTCCCCCGCTGTGCCCCGCAGTGTCCCTCTGTGTCCTTGCTGTGTCCCACTGTGTCCCCGCTGTGTCCTGCTGTGTCCCGCTGTGTCCCGCTGTGTCCCCAGCTGTGTACCCCGCTGTGTCCCGCTGTGTCCCCGCTGTATCGACGCTGTGTCCCTCTTGGTCCCGCTGTGTCCTCGCAGTGTTCCCCGCTGTGTCCCGCTGTTTACCCCTCTGTGTCCCCGCTGTGTCCCGCTGTGTCCCGCTGTGTACTGCTGTGTCCCCCGCTGAGTCCCGCTGTATCCCCGCTGTGTCCCAATGTGTCCGTGCTGTGTCCCCTGCTGTGTCCCGCTGGGTCCCCCCTGTTTCCCCCGCTGTGTCCTGCTGTGTCCCGCTGTGTTTCCTGCTGTGTCCTCTGCTCTGTCCCACTGTGTCCCCCTCTGTGTCCTGCTGTGTCCCGCTGTGTCCCCCCTGTGTCCCCTGCTGTGTCCCGCTGTGTCCACACTGTGTTCCCCGTGTGTCCCGCTGTGTACCCCACTGTGACCCGCTGTGTCGCGCTGTGTCCCGCTCTTTCTCCGCTGTGTCCCCGCTCTGTGCCCAGTGTGTCCCGCTGTGTACCCCGCTGTGTCTAGCTGTGTCACTGCTGTGTCCCGCTGTGTACTGCTGTGTCCTCCGCTGAGTCCCGCTGTGTACCCGCTGTGTCCCAATGTGTCCTCGCTGTATCCCCCCCGTGTCCAGCTGTGTCCCCCTGTGTCCCCCGCTGTGTCCAGCTGAGTCCCTCTGTGTCCCCTGCTGTGTCCCCCGCTCTGTCCCACTGTGTCCCCCTCTGTGTCCCGCTGTGTCCCGCTGTGTACTGCAGTGTCCCCCGCTGAGTCCCGCTGTGTCCCCGCTGTGTCCCAATGTGTCTTCCCTGTGTCCCCCGCTGTGTCCCCCTCTGTCCCCCGCTGTGTCCCGCTGTGTCAACTGCTGTGTCCACATTGTGTCCCGCTGTTTCCCCCGCTGTGTCCTCACTGTGTCCCGCTGTGTCCTCGCTGTGTCCACCGTGTGTCCCACTGTGTGCCCCGCTGTGTCCCCCGTGAGTCCCGCTGTGTACCCCGCTGTGTCCCGCTGTGTCACGCTTTGTCCCGCTCTTTCCCCACTGTGTTCCGCTGTGTCCCGGCTGTGTCCCGGCTGTGTGCCCACTGTGTAATCTGCTGTGTCTCGCTTTGTACCCGTTGTGTCTCGCTGTGTCCCCCGCTCTGTCCCCCGCTGTGTCCCGCCTTGTCCCCCTCTGTGTCCCGCTGTGTCCTGCTGTGTCCCTCGCTGTGTCCCGCTGTATCCACGCAGTGTCCCTGCTGTATCCCACTGTGTCCCGCTGTGTTCCGTGTTGTCCCATTTGTGCCCCTTAGTGTCCCCCACTGTGTCCCCACTGTGTCCCCGCTGTGTCCCACTGTGTCCTCGCTGTGTCCTCTGCTGTGTCCTGCTCTGTTCCCCGCTGTGTCGCCCACTTTGTCCCCACTGTGCCCCTCTGTGTCCCGCTGTGTACCGCTGTGTCCCGCTGTGTCCTGCTGTGTCCCCCGCTGAGTCCCGCTGTGTACCCGCTGTGTCCCAATGTGTCCTCGCTGTGTCCCCCGCTGTGTCCCGCTGTGTCCCGCTGTGTCCCCTCTGTGGCCACTGCTGTATCCCCTGCTCTGTCCAACTGTGTCCCTGCTGTGTCCCTACTGTGTCCCCGCTGTGTCCCGCTGTAATCCGCTGTGTCCCCCCGCTGTGTCCCGCTTTGTCCCCCCT
>NW_012292172.1:0-3323 GCF_000151885.1 Dipodomys ordii | reverse complement strand
GTGTCCCCCGCAGAGTCCCGCTGTGTCCCCTCTGTGTCCCCCGATGTGTCCACTGCTGTGTCCAACGCTCTGTCCCCACTGTGTCCCACTGTGCCCCGCTGTGTCCCCGCTGTGTGCCCGCTGTGTTCCGCTGTGTACCCTGCTCTGTCCAGCTGTGTCACCCCTGTGTCACGCTGTGTCCCCTCTCTGTTCCCCGCTGTCCCCTGCTGTGTCCCCCGCTATGTCCCGTTATGTCCCGCTGTGTCCCCTGCTTTGTCCCGTTGTGTCCCCGCAGTGTCCCCGCTGTGTCCCGCTGTGTCACACTGTGTCCCGTGGTGTTCCGCTTTGTCCCCTGCTGTGTCCCCCGCTGAGTCCCACTTTGTCCCCGTTGTGTCCTGGTGTGTCCCCCGCTCTGTCCCCTGCTGTGTCCTGCTGTGCCCCCGCTGTTGCCCGCTGTATGCCCGCATTGTCCCCGCTGTGTCTGCTGTGTCCCGCTGTGTTCCGTGGTGTCCCGTTTGTCCCCCACTGTGTCCCCGCTGAGTCCCCGCTGTGTCCCCGCTGTGTCCCGCTGTGTCCTCGCTGTGTCCCCCGCTGTGTCCTGCTCTGTTCCCCGCTGTGTCTCCCGCTTTGTCCCCGCTGTGACCCACTGTGTCCCCCCAGTGTTCCCCGCTGAGTTCCGCTGTGTCCCCCGCTGTGTCCCCCGCTGTGTCCTGCTGTGTCGTCGTTGTGTCCCCCGCTGTGTCCCGCTGTGTCCCCGCTGTGACCCGCTGTGTCCTCGCTGTGTCCCCCGCTGTCTCCCGCGTTGTCCCACGCTGTGTATTGCTGTGTCCTCGCTGTGTCCCACCCTGTGTACCACTGTGTCACCACTGTGTCCCCTGCTGTGTGCCGCTGTGTTCCGCTGTGTCCCCCGCTGTGTTCCCCGTTGTGTCCCGCTGTGTCCCCAGCTGTGTCCCGCTGTGTCCTCGCTGTGTCCCGCTGTGTCCTCGCTGTGTCCCCCGCTGTGTCCTGCTCTGTTCCCCGCTGTGTCTCCAGCTTTGTCCCCGCTGTGCCCCGCTGTGTCCCGCTGTGTCCCAGTGTGTCCCGCTGTGTCCCCCACTGTGTCCCGATGTGTACTCCCTGTGTCCCCTGCTGTGTCTTGCTATGTCCCCCGGTGTGTCCCGCTGTGTCCCCTGCTGTGTCCCTCGCTGTGACCCTGCTGTGCCCCGCTGTGTCTCGCTGTGTCCCGCTGTGTCCCTCTGTGTCCCCTGCTGTGTCCCTGCTGTGTCCCCCTGTGTCCCCTGCTGTGTCCGCGCTGTGTGCCCGCTGTGTCCCGCTTTGTACCCCGCTGTGTCCAGGTGTGTCACTGCTGTGTTCCATTCTGTCCACTCTCTGTCCCCCGCTATCCCCTGCTGTGTCCCCCGCTGTGTCCCGCTGTGTCCCCCACTTTGTCCCGCTGTGTCCCCGCAGTATCGCCGCTGTGGCGCGATGTGTCACACTGTGTCCCGTGGTGTCCCGCTTTGTCCCCTGCTGTGTTCCCCGCTGAGTCCCGCTTTGTCCCCGTTGTGTACCGCTGTATCCCGCTGTGTTCTGTGGTGTCCCGTTTGTCCCCCGCTGTGTCCCCCGCTGAGTCCCCGCTGTGTCCCCGCTGTGTCCCGCTGTGTCCTCGCTGTGTCCCCCGCTGTGTCCTGCTCTGTTCCCTGCTGTGTCTCCCGCTTTGTCATTGCTGTGCCCCGCTGTGTCCCGCTGCGTCCCGTTGTGTCCCGCTATGTCCCCCACTGTGTCCCGTTGTGTCCCCAGCTGTGTACCCCGCTGTGTCCTGCTGTGTCCCCGCTGTATCGATGCTGTGTCCCGCTGGGTCCCGCTGTGTCCTCTCTGTGTACCCCGTTGTGTCCCACTGTGTCCCCCGCTGTGTCCCTCGCTGTGTCCCGCTGTGTCCTCCCTGTGTCCCCTGCTGTGACCTGCTGTGTCCCCCGCTGTGTCCCGCTGTGTCCCCTGCTGTATCACACGCTGTGTTCCTGTTGTGCCCCGCTGTGTCCCGCTGTGTCCCGCTGTGTACCCGCTGTGTCCCAATGTGTCCTTGCTGTGTCCCCTGCTGTGTCCCGCTGTGTCCTCGCTGTGTCCCCCGCTGTGTCCCGCTGTGTCCCTCTGTGGCCCCTGCTGTATCCCCTGCTCTGTCCCACTGTGTCACCCGCTGTGTCCCTGCTGTGTCCCCGATGTGTCCCGCTGTATTCCACTGTGTCCCCTGCTGTGTCCCGCTTTGTCCCCCCTGTGTCCCCCGCTGTGTCCCGCTGTGTCCACGTTGTCCCCTGGTGGGTCCTCGCTGTCCCCTTCTGTGTCCCCGCTGTACCCGCTGGGTCCTGCTGTGTCCCTCTGTGTTCCCCACTGTGTCCCTCTGTATTCCCCGCTGTGTCCCGCTGTGTCCCACGCTGTGTCCCGCTGTGTCCCCTGCTGTGTCCCTGCTGTGTCCCGCTGTTTCCCGCTGTGACCCTGCTGAGTCCTGCTGTTTCCCCGCTGTGTCCCGCTTTGTCGTCGCTGTGTCCCCCGCTGTGTCCCACTATGTCCCCCGCTGTGTCCCGCTGTGTCCCGTTGTGTCCCTGCTGTGTCCCGCTGTGTCCCCCGCTTTGTCCCCGCTGTGTCCCGCTGTGTCCTCACTGTGTCCCCCGTGTGTCCCGCTGTATACCCCGCTGTGTCCCTCTGTGTCCCGCTCTGTCCCTACTGTGTCCCGATGTGTCCCGCTGTGTCCCCGCTGTGTGCCCGCTGTGTCCTGCTGTGTACCCCACTGTGTCCAGCGGTGTCACCGATGTGTCCTGCTCTGTCCTTTCTCTGTCCCCCGCTGTCACCTGCTCTGTCCCCCGCTGTGTCCCACTATGTCCCCTGCTTTGTGCCGCTGTTTCCCCACAGTGTCCCCGCTGTGTCCTGTTGTGTCACATTGTGTCCCGTGGTGTTCCACTTTGTCCCCTCCTGTGTCCCCCGCTGAGTGCCGCTTTGTCCCCGTTGTGTCCCGCTGTGTCCCCCGCTCTGTCCCCTGCTGTGTTGCGCTGTGTCCACCTCTGTGTCCCGCTGTGTCCTGCTGTGTCCCCCGCTGTGTCCCGCTGTATTCCCCTGTATTCCGTGGTGTCCCGTTTGTCACCCGCTGTGTCCCCTGCTGAGTCCCCGCTTTGTCCCCGCTGTGACCCCTGTGTCCCCACTGTGTCCCAATGTGACCTCACTGTGTCCCCCGCTGTGTCCCGCTCTGTCAACCCTTTGTCCCCCGCTGTGTCCCGCTCTGTCCCTCTGTTTCCCCTGCTGTGTCCCCTGCTCTGTCCCACTGTGTCCCCCGCAAGTGTCCCTGCTGTGTCCCCGCTCTGTCACACTGTGTACCGCTG
>NW_012292171.1:0-8032 GCF_000151885.1 Dipodomys ordii | reverse complement strand
GAAGCAGTAGCAGAAGAAGCTGAAGATGCAGAAGCAGAAAGAGAAGCAGAAGGAATAGCAGAAGAACAAGTAGGAGAAACAGAAGGAGAAGCAGAAGGACAAGCAGAAGGACAAGCAGGAAAAGAAGAAGAAGTAGAAGCAGATGGAGAAGCAGAAGAAGGAGAAGGAGAAGCAGAAGCAGAAGAAGAAGCAGATGGAAAAGCACAAGCAGTAGGAGATGCAGAAGGAGAAGAAGGAGAAGCAGAAGAAACAGAAGCAGAAGGAGAAGAAGAAGGAGAAGAAGCAGAATCAGAAGAAGCAGAAGCAGAAATAGAAAGAGAAGCTGACGAAGAGAAGCAGAATGAGAAGCAGGAGAAGCAGAAGAAGCAGAAGAGGGAGAAGCAGAAGAAGAAGAAACAGAAGAAGGAGAAGGAGCAGAAGGAGAAGCAGAAAGAGAAGCAGGAAAAGCAGAAGAAGCAGAAGCAGGAGAAGCAGAAGCAGAAAACAGGAGAAGGACAAGAAGCAGAAGCAGGTGGAGAGGCAGAAACAGAAGGAGAAGCAGAAAGAGAAAGACGGGAAGCAGAAGAAGCAGAAGCAGGAGAAGCAGAAGCATAAGAATCCGAAGAAGCAGAAGCAGAACCTGAAGCAGAAGGAGAAGCAGGAGAAGGAGAAGAAGCAGAATCTGGAGAAGCAGAATGAGAAGCTGAAGTAGAAGCAGAAGCAGAAGCAGAAAGAGAATCAAAAGCAGAAGGAGAAGCAGAAGAAACAGAAGAAGCAGAAGCAGTAGCAGTTGCAGGAGAAGCAGAAGGAGAAGCAGAAGGAAAAGCAGAAGAACGAGAAGGAGAAGGAGAAACAGAAGGAGAAACATAAGGAGAATCAGGAGAAGCAGAAGAAGCTGAAGAAGAAGCAGAAGGAGAAACAGAAGCAGAAGAAGCAGCAGAAGGAGAAGCAGAAGCAGAAGAAGATGCATAAGGAGAAGCAGGAGAAGCAGAAGAAGGAGAAGCAGAAGGAGAAGTAGATGTACGAGAAGGAGAAGGAAGAGCCGCAGAAGCAATAGGAGAAGCAGAAGGAGAAGCAGAAGCAGAATGAGAAGCAGAAAGAGAAGCATTAGAAGCAGAAGAAGCAGGAAAAGAAGAAGCAGAAGAAAGAGAAGAAGAAGAAGAAGAAGAAGAAGAAGAAGAAGAAGAAGAGAGAGAGAGAGAGAGAGAGGAGAAGGAGAAGCATAAGGAGAAGAAGTAGAAGCAGAAGAAGCAGAAGCAGGAGAAGCAGAAGCAGTAGAAAAAGAATAAGCATAAGAAGAGAATCAGAGGGAGAAGCAGAAGAAGGAGAAGGAACAGCAGAAAGAGAAGTAGAAGGAGAATCAGAAGGAGAATCAGAAGAAGGAGTAGCAGAAGCAGAAGAAGCAGCAGAAGGAGAAGCAGAAGCAGAAAAAGATGCAGAACGAGAAGCAGGAGAAGCAGAAGAAGCAGAAGCAGAAGGAGAAGCAGAAGAAGGAGAAGGAATTGCAGCAGAAGCAATAGGAGAAGCAGAAGGAGAAGCAGAAGCAGAATGAGAAGCAGAAAGAGAAACAGTAGAAGCAGAAGAAGCAGGAAAAGCAGAAGCAGAAGAAAGAAAGGAAGAAGAAGAAGACGAAAAAGAAGGAGAAGAAGAGGAAGAAGAAGAAGAAACAGCAGAATAAGGGGAAGCATAAGGAGAAGCAGTAGAAGCAGAAGCAGGAGAAGCAGAAGCAGAAGAAAAAGAATAAGCAAAAGAAGCAGAAGCAGTGGGAGAAGCAGAAGTAGGAGAAGGAGAAGGAGCAGCAGAAGGAGAACAGAAGCAGAAAGAGAAGCAGAAACAGAAGGAGAACAAGAAGGAGAAGCAGGAGAATCAGAAGAAGCAGAAGTAGAAGCAGAAAGAGGAGAAGAAGGAGAAGCAGAAGTAGAATCAGAAGAAACAGAAGAAGAAGCAGAAGAAACAGAAGCAAAAGAAACAGAAGAAGGAGAAGAGCAGAAGCAGAAGGAGAAGCAGAAGCAGAAGGAGAAGCAGAAAGAGAAGCAGGAGAAGCAGAAGAAGCAGGAGAAGCAGAAGCAGAAGAAACAAGAGAAGCCAAAGAAGCAGAAGCAGAATCTGAAGCAGAAGGAGAAACAGAAGAAGCACAATCTGAAGCAGAAGCAGAAGAAACAGAAATAGTCGAATAAGCAGAAGCAGAAGCACCAGGAGAAGCAGAAGAAGAAGAAGGAGAAGGCGAATGAGAAGGATTACTAATAGGAGAAGCAGAAGGATAAGCAGAAGCAGAAAGAGACGCAGAAGGAGAAGCAGCACGAGCAGTAGGAGAAGCAGGAGAAGCAGAAGAAACAGAAGACGCATAAGCAGAATGAGAATCACAAGGAGAAATTGAAGCAGAAGCAGAAGGAGAAGCAGAAGCAGAAGCAGAAGAATAAGCAGAAGAAGGAGAAGGAGAAGCAGAAAAAGAAGCAGAACGAGAAGCAGGAGAAGGAGAAGCAGGAGAAGCAGAAACAGAAAAAACAGAAGAAGGAGAAGAAGCAGAAGCAGGAGAAGCAGAAGCAGAAGAAGCCGAATAAGCAGAAGCAGAACCTGAAGCAGAAGGAGAAGCAGTAGAAGCAGAAGAAGCAGAATCTGGAGAAGCAGAAGGAGAAGCAGAAGGAAAAGCAGAAGAACGAGAAGGAGAAGGAGAAACAGAAGGAGAAGCAGAAAGAGAAGCAGAAGAAGGAGCAGGAGAAGGAAAAGCAGCAGCAGAAGCAGAAAGAGCAGCAGAAGGAGAAGCAGGAGATGCAGAAACAGGAGAAGCAGAAGCAGAAGAAACAGGAGAAGGACAAAAAGCAGAAGCAGAAGGAGAAGCAGAAACAGAAGGAGAAGCAGAAAGAGAAGGTGGGGAAGCAAAAGAAGCAGAAGCAGGAGAAGCAGAAGCATAAGAATCCGAAGAAGCAGAAGCAGAACCTGAAGCAGAAGGAGAAGCAGGAGAAGCAGAAGAAGCAGAATCTGGAGAAGCAGAATGAGAAGCTGAAGGAGAAGCAGAAGCAGAAAGAGAATCAAAAGCAGAAGGAGAAGCAGAAGAAACAGAAGAATAGAAGCAGTAGCCGTTGTAGGAGAAGCAGAAGGAGAAGCCGAAGGAAAAGCAGAAGAACCAGAAGGAGAAGGAGAAACAGAAGGAGAAGCAGAAGGAGAAGCAGAAAGAGAAGCAGGTAAAGCAGAAGAAGAAGAAGCACAAGGAGAATCAGAAGGAGAAGCAGAAGAAGGAGAAGGAGAAGCAGAAGCAGAAGAAGATGCAGAAGGAGAAGCAGGAGAAGCAGAAGAAGCAGAAGGAGAAGCAGGAAAAGCAGAAGAAGCAGAAGTAAAAGGAGAAGCAAAAGAAGGAGAAGGAGAAGCAGAAGCAGAAGAAGAAGCATAAGGACAAGCACAAGCAGAAGGAGATGTAGAAGGAGAAGCAGGAGAAGCAGAAGAAGCAGAAGCTGAAGGAGAAGCAGAAGTAGGAGAAGGAGGATAAGCAGAAGCAGAAGGAGAAGCAGTAGAGGAATGAGAAGCAGAAAAAGAAACAGGAGAAGCACAATAAGCAGAAGCAGGAGAAGCCGAAAGAGTAGAAGCAGAAGAAGCAGAAACAGAAGCAGAAGTAGAAGCAGAAGCAGAAGGAGAAGCAGCAGAAGAAGTAGAACCAGAAATTCAGGCAGGAGAAACAGAAGAAGCAGAAGCAGAAGGAGAAGCAAAAAGAGAAGCAGAAGGAGAAGTAGAAGAAGCAGCAGAAGGAGAAGCAGCAGAAGAAGCAGAAAAACAAGCAGGAGAAGCAGAAGCAGAAAGAGAAGTAGAAGCAGAAGAAACAGAACAGAAGAAGAAGCAGAAGAATGCAGAAAGCAGAAAGAAGAAATTAGTAGAAGCATAAGAAGCAGATGCATGAGAAGCAGAAGCAGAAGAACATGAAGAAGCATTAAGAAGCAGAAGCAGAGGGAGTAACAGAAGAAGGAGAAGGAGCAGCAGATGGTGAAGCAGAAGGAGATGTTGAAGCAGAAAGAGAAGCAGTAACAGAAGGAGAAGAAGAAGGATTAGTTGGGGAATCAGAAGAAGCAGAAGCAGAAAGAGAAGCAGAAGAAGGAGAAGGAGAAGCAGTAGCAGAGGAAAGGAAGGAGAAGCAGAAGAACCAGAAGCGGGAGAAGCAGCAGAAGAAGAAGAAACAGAAGAAGGAGAAGGAGCAGAAGGAGAAGCAGAAGCAGAAGGAGAAGCAGAAAGAGAAGCAGAAGAAGCAGTAGCAGGAGAAGCAGAAGCACAAGAAACAGAATAAGCTGAAGAAGCAGAAGCAGGACTTGAAGCAGAAGAAACAGAACAAGCAGAAGAAGCAGTAGCAGAAGCAGAACGAGAAGCAGAAGAAGAAGAAGGAGAAGGAGAAAGAGAAGGATTAGGAGTAGGAAGAGCAGAAGGAGAATCAGAAGCAGAACGAGAAGCAGAAGGAGCAGCAGAAGGAGAAGCAGAAGCAGAAGGAGAAGCAGAAGGAGAAGCAGAAGAAGGAGAAGCAGAAGCAGAAGAAGCAGCAGCAGGAGAAGCCAAAGCAGAAGAAGATGCAGAAAGAGAAGCAGGAGCAGCAGAAGAAGCAGAAGCAGAAGGAGAAGCAGAAGTAGGAGAAGGAGAAGGAGAAGGAAGGGCAGCAGAAGCAATAGGAGAAGCAGAAGGAGAAGCAGAAGCAGAATGAGAAGCAGAAAGAGAAGCAGTAGAAGCAGAAGAAGCAGGAAAAGCAGAAGCAGAAGAAAGAGAAGAAGAAGAAGAAGAAGAAGAAGAAAAAGAAGAAGAAGAAGAAGAAGAAGAAGAAGAAGAAGAAGAAGAAGAAGAAGAAGAAGACGAAGGAGAAGACGAAGAAGAAGAAAAAGAAGAAGAAGAAGAAGCATAAGTAGAAACATAATGAGAAGCAGTAGAAGCAGAAGAAGCAGAAGCAGGAGAAGCAGAAGCAGAAGAAAAATAATATGCAGAAGAAGCAGAAGCAGAAGCAGGGGGAGAAACAGAAGAAGGAGAAGGAGCAGCAGAAGGAGAAGCAGAAGCAGAATGAGAAGCAGAAACAGAAGGAGAACAAGAAGGAGAAGCAGGAGAATCAGAAGAAGCAGAAGTAGAAGCAGAAAGAGAAGGAGAAGAAGGAGAAGCAGAAGTAGCATCAGAAGAAACAGAAGAAGAAGAAGCAGAAGAAACAGAAGCAAAAGAAACATTAGAAGGAGAAGAGCAGAAGCAGAAGCAGAAGGAGAAGCAGAAGCAGAAGGAGAAGCAGGAGAAGCAGGAGAAGCAGAAGAAGCAGGAGAAGCAGAAGCAGAAGAAACAGAAGAAGCCGAAGAAGCAGAAGCAGAATCTGAAGCAGAAGGAGAAACAGAAGAAGCACAATGTGAAGCAGAAGCAGAAGAAACAGAAATAGTAGAATAAGCAGAAGCAGAAGCAGCAGGAGAAGCAGAAGAAGAAGACGGAGAAGGCGAGAGAGAAGGATGAGGAGTAGGAGAAGCAAAAGGATAAGCAGAAGCAGAAAGAGACGCAGAAGGATAAGCAGCACGAGAAGTAGGAGAAGCAGGAGAAGCAGAAGCAAGAGAAGCAGAAGAAACAGAAGAAGCAGAAGCAGTAGCAGAAGAAGCAGAAGATGCAGAAGCAGAAGGAGAAGCAGAAGGAAAAGCAGAAGAACAAGAAGGAGAAGGAGAAACAGAAGGAGAAGCAGAAGGAGAAGCAGGAAAAGGAGAAGAAGCAGTAGCAGACGGAGAAGGAGAAGCAGAAGTAGAAGAAGAAGAATAAGAACAAGCACAAGCAGAAGGAGATGCAGAAGGAGAAGCAGGAGAAGCAGAAGAAGCAGAAACAGAAGGAGTAGAAGAAGAAGAAGAAGCAGAAGAAGCAGAAGCAGAAGCAGAAAGAGAAGCAGACGAAGAGAAGCAGAACGAGGAGCAGGAGAAGCAGAAGTAGAAGAAACAGAAGAAGGAGAAGTAGCAGAAGGAGAAGCAGAAGGAGAAGCAGAAAGAGAAGCAGAAACAGAAGGAGAAGCAGAAAGAGAAGGAGGGGAAGCAGAAGAAGCAGAAGCATAAGAATCCGAAGAAGCAGAAGAAGAACCTGAAGCAGTAGAAGTAGAAGAAGCAGAATCTGGAGAAGCAGAATGAGAAGCAGAAGGAGAAGCAGAAGCAGAAAGAGAATCAAAAGCAGAAGTAGAAGCAGAAGAAACAGAAGAAGCAGAAGCAGTAGTCGTTGTAGCAGAAGCAGAAGGCGAAGCAGTAGGAAAAGCAGAAGAACGAGAAGGAGAAGGAGAAGCAGAAGGAGAATCAGAAGGAGAAGCAGAAGAAGGAGAAGGAGAAGCAGAAGCAGAAGAAGCAGCAGAAGGAGAAGCAGAAGCAGAATAAGATGCAGAAGGAGAAGCAGGAGAAGCAGAAGAAGCAGAAGAAGGAGAAGGAGAAGGAAGGGCAGCAGAAGCAATAGTAGAAGCAGAAGGAGAAGCAGAAGAATGAGGAGAAGAAAGAGAAGGAGGAAAAGCACAAATGCAGAAGCAGGAGAAGCAGCAGCAGGAGAAGCCGAAGCAGAAGAAGATGCAGAACGAGAAGCAGGAGAAGCAGAAGAAGCAGAAGCAGAAGGAGAAGCAGAAGTAGGAGAAGGAGAAGGAGAAGGAAGGGCAGCAGAAGCAATAGGAGAAGCAGAAGGAGAAGCAGAAGCAGAATGAGAAGCAGAAGGAGAAGCAGAAGCAGAATGAGAACCAGAAAGAGAAGCAGTAGAAGCAGAAGAAACAGGAAAAGCAGAAGCAGAAGAAAGAGAAGAAGAAGAAGAAGAAGAAGAAGAAGAAGAAGAAGAAGAAGAAGAAGAAGAAGAAGAAGAAGAAGAAGAAGAAGAAGACGAAGGAGAAGACGAAGAAGAAGAAAAAGAAGAAGAAGAAGAAGCATAAGGAGAAACATAATGAGAAGCAGTAGAAGCAGAAGAAAGCAGAAGCAGGAGAAGCAGAAGCAGAAGAAAAAGAATAAGCAGAAGAAGCAGAAGCAGAAGCAGGGGGAGAATCAGAAGAAGGATAAGGAGAAGGAGCAGCAGAAGGAGAAGCAGAAGCAGAATGAGAAGCAGAAACAGAAGGAGAACAAGAAGGAGAAGCAGGAAAATCAGAAGAAGCAGAAGTAGAAGCAGAAAGAGAAGGAGAAGAAGGAGAAGCAGAAGTAGCATCAGAAGAAACAGAAGAAGAATCAGAAGAAACAGAAGCAAAAGAAATAGAAGAAGGAGAAGAGCAGAAGCAGAAGCAGAAGGAGAAGCAGAAGCAGAAGGAGAAGCAGAAGGAGAAGCAGGAGAAGCAGGAGAAGCAGAAGAAACAGGAGAAGCAGAAGCAGAAGAAACAGGCGAAGCCGAAGAAGCAGAATCATAATCTGAAGCAGAAGGAGAAACAGAAGAAGCACAATCTGAAGCAGAAGCAGAAGAAACAGTAAGAGTAGAATAAGCAGAAGCAGAAGCACCAGGAGAAACAGAAGAAGAAGAAGGAGAAGGTAAAAGAGAAGGATTAGGAGTAGGAGAACAAAAGGATAAGCAGAAGCAGAAAGAGACGCAGAATGAGAAGCAGTACGAGAAGTAGGAGAAGCAGGAGAAGCAGAAGCAGGAGAAGCAGAAGAAACAGAAGACGCAGAAGCAGAATGAGAAGCAGAAGGAGAAATTGAAGCAGAAGCAGAAGGAGAAGCCGAAGCAGAAGGAGAAGCAGAAGCAGGAGAAGCAGAAAGAGAAGCAGAACGAGAAGCAGGAGAAGCAGAAGAAGATGCATAAGGAGAAGCAGGAGTAGCAGAAGAAGCAGAAGCAGAAGGAGAAGTAGAAGTAGGAGAAGGAGAAGGAGAAGGAAGAGTCGCAGAAGCAATAGGAGAAGCAGAAGGAGAAGCAGAAGCAGAATGAGAAGCAGAAAGAGAAGCAGTAGAAGCAGAAGAAGCAGGAAAAGAAGAAGCAGAAGAAAGAGAAGAAGAAGAAGAAGAAGAAGAAGAAGAAGAAGAAGAAGACGAAGAAGAAGATGATGATGATGATGATGATGTGGAGAATGAGAAGCATAAGGAGATAAGTAGAAGCAGAGGAGCAGAAGCTGAAAGCAGATAGTAGAAAAGATAGC
>NW_012292170.1:0-6429 GCF_000151885.1 Dipodomys ordii | reverse complement strand
TCACACTGGGGACACAACCGGACACAGCAGGGGACACAGCGAGGACACAGAGTGGGGACACAGAGTGTTACACAGCGGGACACAACGGGGAACACAGCGAGGACACAGCAGAACCCAGCGGGACACAGCGTCGATACAATGGGGACTGAGCGGGACACAGCAGGGTACACAGCTTGGGACACAAAGGGACACAGTTGGGGACACAGCCGGACACAGCAGGACACAGTGGGACACAGCGGGGACAAAGCGTGAGACACAGCTGGGGACAGAGCGGGAGACAGCGGGGGACACAGCGAGGACACAGTGGGACACAGCGGGACACAGCGTGGTACACAGCGGGACACAGCGGGGTACACAGCGGGGGACACAACGGGACACAGCGGGGGACACAGAGGGAAACAGAGGGACACAGCACGGACAACGCGGGGGACACAGCGGGGAACAGCTGGGGACACAGCGGGGAATACAGCGGGACACAGCGGCGGACACAGGGGGGACAAAGCAGGACACAGCAGGTGACACAGCAAGGACACAGCGGGACACAGCGGGGACAGAGTGGGACTTAGCGGGGGACACAGCGGGACACAGCGGGAAAAAGCGGGACACAGCTGGACACAGCGGGGACACAGCAGGGACACAGAAGAGGACAAAGCGGAACACAGCGGGACACAGTGGGGGACACAGCGGGACACAGCGGGAAACACAGCGGGGGACACAGCGGGACACAGCGGGGAACACAGCGAGGACACAGTGGGACACAGAGTCGGTACAGCGGGGACACAGCGGGACACAGCGAGGTATACAGCTGGGGACACAACGGGACACAGGGGGGACTCAGCGGGACACAGCCGGACACAGCGGGGACAAAGAATGAGACACAGCGGGGGACAGAGTGGGAGACAGTGAGGTACACAGCGAAACACAGCGGGGGACACAGCGGGACACAGCAGGGGACACAGCAGGGGACACAGCGGGACACAGTGGTAGACACAGCGAGACAGAGCGGGGACACACCTGGACACAGCGGGCTACACACCGTGACACAGAGGGGACACAGCAGGGGACACAGCGGGACACAGAAGGGGACACAGAGGGATACACAGCGGGACACAGCGGGGAACACAGCGAGGACACAGCTGGAAAGAGCGGGGGACACAGCGGGCACAGCGGGGGACACAGGGAGGACACAGCGGGACACAGCGGGGACACAGCGGGGACTCACTGGGGGACATAGCGGGGGACAAAGCGGGACACACCGGGACACAGCGGGACACAGCGGGGACACTGCGGGAACATAGGGGGACACAGCAGGGTACACAACGGGACACAGTGGGACACAGCGGGGGACAAAGCGGGGACACAGCACGGAACACAGCGAGGACACAGTGGGACACAGCGGGACACAGCGGGGGACAAAGCATGAGACAGAGGAGGACACAGCGAGGACACAGCGGGACACAGAGGAACACAGCGGTACACAGCAGGGACATCGCAGTAGACAAAGTGGGACACAGCGGGGGACACAGCGGGACACAGCGGGACACAGCAGTTACACAGCGGGACGCAGCGGGGGACACAGCAGTACACAGCGGTACACAGCGGGACACAGCGGAACACAGCGGGGGACACAGCGGGACACAGAGGAGGACACAGAGGGTTACACAGCGGGACACAATGGGGAACACAGTGAGGACACAGTGGTACACAGTGGGACACAGCGTCGATATAGCGGGGACACAGCGGGAAACAGCGGGGTACACAGCTGGGGACACAAAGGGACACATCGGGGGACACAGAGGAACCCAGCGTGGGACACAGCGAGGACACAGCGAGACACATCGGGACACAGCGGGACACAGCAGGGACAAAGCAGAAGACACAGCGGGACACAGTGGGGGACAAAGGGTGACACAGTGGGGGACACACCGAGGACACAGCGGGACACAGCGGGACAAAGCTTCGATACAGCGGGGACACAGCGGGATACAGCGGGGTACCCAGCTGGGTACACAATGGGACACAGCAGGGGACACAACGAGGACACCGAGTGGGACACAGAGGGTTACACAGTGGGACACAACGGGGAACACAGCGAGGACACAGCGGGACCAAGCGGGACACATCATTGATACAATGGGGACACAGCGGGACACAGCGGGGTACACAGCTTGGGACACAAAGGGACACAGTGGGGGACACAGCGGGACACAGCGGGGTACACAGCTTGGGACACAAAGGGACACAGTGGGGGACACAGCGGGACACAGCGGGACACAGTGGGACACAGCCGGGACAAAGCGTGAGACACAGCTGGGGACAGAGTGGGAGACAGCGGGGGACACAGCGAGGACACAGCGGGACACAGCGGGGACAAAGCGGGGACTCAGTGGGGGACACAGCGGAGGACAAAGTGGGACACCAAGGGACACAGTGTGACACAGCAGGACACAGCATGGTACACAGATGGGGACACAACGGGAAACAGCGGGGGACACAGCGGGACACAGCGGGACACAGTGGGAAACAGCGGTGACCCTGCGGAGACACAGCGGGACACAGTGGGGGACACAGAGGGACACAGTGGGGGACACAGCGGAACACAGTGGGGGACAGAGCGTGCAACACAGCGAGACACAGTGGGGATAAAGCTGGACACAACGGGGTACAAAGAGGGAAACAGCGGGGACACAGCCGGGACACAGCGGGACACAGCGTCGATACAGCAGGGACACAGTGGGACACAGCGGGGACACAGCGAGCACACACTCGACACAGAGGGGGACAAAGGGAGGACACAGCGGGACACAGCAGGGCACACAGCGGAACACAGCAGTACACAGCGGGACAATGCGGGACACAGCGGGGGACACAGTGGAACACAGCAGTACACAGTGGGACACAGCGGGACACAGCGGGGGACACAGCGGGACACAGAGGGGACACAGCGGGGACACTGCGGGACCCAGCAGGACACAGCGGGACACAGCAGGACACAGCGGGGGACACAGTGGGACACAGCTAAAGACACAGCGGGACACAGCGGGGACAAAGAGGGGACTCAGCAGGGGACATAGTGGGGGACAAATCGGGACACCAGAGGACACAGTGGGACACAGCGGGACACAGCGGGGACACTGCGGGGACACAGCGGGACAAAGCGGGTGGACCCAGCGGGACACAGCGGGACACAGCAGGACCCAGCGGGGAAACAGCGGGGGACACAGCTAGGACACAGCAGAACACAGCGTGGGAAACAACGAGGACACAGCGGGACACAGACAAAGCGGGACACAGTGGGGACACAGCAGTAGACACAGCGGGACACAGCGAGGACACAGCGGGGACACAGAGGGGACAAAGCGGCACCCAGCAGGACACAGCGGGGCACACAGCGGGACACAGTGGGACACAGTGGGACACAGCGGGGCACACAGGGGGGACCCAGCGGGACCCAGCAGGGAACACAGCGAGGACACAGCGGGACCCAGCGGTACACAGCGTCGATACAGTGGGGACACAGCATTACACAGCGTGGTACACAGCTGTGAACACAACGGGACACAGTGGGGGCACAGCGGGACACAGCGGGACACAGTGGGACACAGCGGGGACAAAGCTTGAGACACAGCGGGGTACAGAGCAGGAGACAGCGGGGGACACAGCGAGGACACAGCGGGACACAGCAGAACACAGCGGGGGACACAGCAGGGGAAACAGGGGGGACCCAGCGGGACCCAGCGCGGGACACAGCGTGGACACATTGGGACACAGCGGGGACACAGCGGGACACAGCGGGGGACACAGCAGTACACAGCGGGACACAGCGGGTCACAGCGAGGGACACAGAGGGGTACATAGCGGGACACAGTGGGGAACACAGGGAGGACACAGCGGGACACAGCGGGACACAACGTCGATACAGCGGGGACACAGCGGGACACAGTGGGGTACACAGCTGGGGACACAACGGGACACAGCGGGGGACACAGCGAGCACACAGCAGAACACAGCGTGGGAAACAGCGAGGACACAGCAGGACACAGCGAGACACAGCGGGACACAGTGGGGACACAGCAGTAGACACAGCGAGACACAGCGGGGGACACAGCGGGACACAGCGGTGAACACAGCGAGGACACAGCGGGGACACAGCGGGGACACTGCGGGAACATAGTGGGACACAGCGGGGCACACAGCGGGACACAGCGGGACACAGCTTGGGACACAGCGGGAACACAGCAGGACACAGCTTGGGACACAGCGAGGACACAGCGGGACACAGTGGGACACAGCGTGGGACAAAGCGGACACAGCGAGGACACAGCGGGACACAGCGGTGACACATAGAGGACTCAGCAGGGGACACAGTGGGGGACAGAGCGGGACACAGCGGGACACTGCGGGGCACAGCGGGGGACACAGTGGGACACAGCGGGGTACCCAGCGGGACACAGCGGGGCATTGCGGGGCACAGCGGGGGACACAGCGGGACACAGCGGGGTACACAGGGAGGACACAGCTTAACACAACATGGGAAGAAGCGAGGACACAGCGGGACACAGCGAGACACAGCGGGACACAGCGGGGACCCAGCAGTGGACACAGCGGGACACAGCGGGGGACAAAGCGGGACACCACGGTACACAGCAGGACACAGCGTGAAACAGCGGTGAACCTGCGGGGACACAGCGGGACACAGCGGGGGACACAGCGGGACCTAGCGGGACACAGCGGAACACAGCGTCTATAGAGCGGGGACACAGCGGGGGACACAGCGGGACACAGCGGGGACACAGCGGGACACAGCGGGGACACAGAGGGGACTCAGCAGTGGACATAGCCGGGGACAAAGCGGGACACCACATGACACAGTGGGACACAGCGGGACACAGCGGGGACACTGCGGGGACACAGCGGGAGAAAGCGGTCGACCCAGCGGGACACAGCGGGACACAGGAGGACCCAGCGGGGAAACAGGGGGGACACAGTGGGACACAGCGAGGACACAGCAGGACACAGCAGGACACTGCGGGGCACAGCGGGGGACACAGCGGGACACAGCGGGGGACACAGGGAGGACACAAGGGAACACAGCATGGGACAATGCGAGGACACAGCGGGAAACAGCGAGACACAGCGGGACCCAGCGGGGACCCAGCAGTGGACACAGCGGGACACAGCGGGGGACAAAGCAGGACACCACGGAACACAGCAGGACACAGCGTGAAACAGCGGTGAACCTGCGGGGACACAGCGGTACACAGCGGGGGACACAGCGGGACCCAGCGGGACACAGCGGTGGACACAGCCGGACACAACAGGGACACAGCGGGGACACAGCGGGACCCAGCAGGACACAGCGGGGGACACAGCGGGACACAGCGGGGGACACAGCAAGGACACAGTGGGACACAGTAGGACACAGCGAGGGACAAAGCGGGAGACAGTGGAGGACACAGCGAGGACACAGCTGGACACAGCGGGGACACAGAGGGGACTCAGCAGGGGACATAGAGGGGAAAAAGCGGGACACCACGGGACACAGTAGGACACAGCGGGACACAGCGGGGACACTGCAGGACACAGCCGGGGGACACAGCGGTGGACAGCGGGGGACAGAGAAGGGACACAGCGGGACACAGAGGGGACACAGCTGGACACAGAAGGGTACACAGCGGGGCACAGCGGACACACAATGGGGACAGAGCTGGACACAGAGGGACACAGATGGGACAGAGCGTGACACAGCGGGACACAGTGGGACACAGCAGAGGACTCAGCGGGACACAGCGGGGGACACAGGGAGGACACAGCTGGACACTGAATGAGACAGAGCGAGGACACAGCCGGACACAGCGAAACACAGCGTGACACAGTGGGGACACAGCAGGGGACACAGCGGGACACAGCCGGGGACACAGAGGAACACAGCGGGGAACACAGCATGGACAAAACGGGACAAAGCGGGGGACACAGCGAGGACACAGCGGGACACAGCGGTGACACAGCCACAGCGGGACACAGCTGGGGACACTGCGGGACACAGCGGGACACAGCGGGGACACAGCAAGGACACAGCGGGGGACACAGCGGGACACAGCCGGACACAGCCGGGGACACAGCGGGACATAGCAAGAGACACAGCGGGGGACACAGCGGGACACAGCGGGGAACAAAGAGAGGACACAGCGGGACCCAGCGGGACACAGCATCGATAGAGTGGGGACACAGCGGGACACAGCGGTGACACAACGGGACTCAGCGGGGCACACTGCAGGATCCAGCGTTACACAGCGGGGACACAGCAAGGACACAGCGGGGGACACAGCGGGACAAAGCGGGGACACAGCAGGGACTCAGCAGGGGACATAGTGGGGGACAAATCGGGACACCACAGGACACAGTGGGACACAGCGGGACACAGCGGGA
>NW_012292169.1:0-1605 GCF_000151885.1 Dipodomys ordii | reverse complement strand
AACACAGCGGGGACACAGGAGGACCCAGCGGGGAAACAGGGGGAACACAGTGGGACACAGGGAGGACACAGCGAGGACACAGCGGGACCCTGCGCGACACAGCGTCGATACAGCGGGGACAGAGCGTTACACAGCGAGGTACACAGCTGTGAACACAGCGGGACACAGCGCGACACAGTGGGACACAGCAGGCACAAAGCTTGAGACACAGCGGGGTACAGAGCGGGAGACAGCGGGGGACACAGCGAGGACACAGCGGGACACAGCGCTGACACTGCGGGGGACACAGCGGTACACAGCGGGGAACACAGCGGGGGACACAGCGGGACACAGCGGGGGACACAGGGAGGACACAGCGGGACACAGCGGGGGACACAGCGAGGACACATTGGGACACAGCAGGGACACAGCGGGGACTCAGCGGGGGACACATCGGGATACAGCGGAGAACACAGCGAGGACACAGCGGGACACAGTGAGACACAGCGGGACACAGCGGGGGACACAGCGGGACACAGCGGGGAACACAGGGAGGACATAGCGGGACCCAGCGGGACCCAGCGCCGTTACAGCGGGGACACAGCGGGACACAGCGGGGTGCACAGCTGGGGACACAACGGGACACTCGGGGGACACAGCGAGGACACAGCGGGACACAGCGGGACACTGCGGGGACACTGCGGGAACATAGTGGGACACAGCGGCGACACAGATGGGACTCAGCGGGACAAAGCGGGGGACACAGCGGGACACAGCGGGACACAGCTAGGGACACAGCGGGGACAAAGCGGCAGACAGCCGGGGACAAAGCAAGGACACAGCAAGACACAGTGGCGACACAGATGGGACTCAGCGGGACAAAGCGGGGGACACAGCGGGACACAGCGGGACACAGCGGGGGACACAGAGGGGGACAGCGGAGACAGAGAGGGGCCAAAGCAAGACACAACGGTGACACAGCTGGACACAACAGAGTACACAACGGGACACAGCGGGCACACAGCGGGGACACAACGGGACGTAGCGGAACAAAGCGGAACACAGCGGGTGTCACAGCGGGACACAGCAGGGGACCCAGCGAGGACACAGTGGGACACAGCGGGAGACACTGCTGGGGACACAGCGGGACACAGTGGGGAACACATCGAGGACACAGCGGGACCCAGCAGGAGACAGCGTCGATACAGCAGGGACACAGCGGGACACAGCGGGACACAGCGGGACGCAGCTGGGGACACGGCGGGGACACAGTGGGACACAGCGGAACACAGCGAGGGACAAAGCGGGAGACAGCGGGGGACACAGCGAGGACACAGGGGGACACAGCGGCGACACAGAGGGGACTCACCGGGGGACACAGCGTGGGACAAAGTGGGACACCACGGGACACAGTGTTACACAGCGGGACACAGCGGGGACACAGCGGGACACAGAAGGAGAAAGCGGGGGACACAGCGGGACACAGCGGGCCACAGCGGGGGACCCAGCGGGGGACAGCGGAGACAGAGAGTGGCCACAGCGAGACACAGAGGTGACATAACTGGACACAGCGGGATACACAGCGGGACAGAGCGGGCACACAGCGGGGACACAGCGGGACACAGC
>NW_012292168.1:0-2404 GCF_000151885.1 Dipodomys ordii | reverse complement strand
CCTAGTCATTGAGGGGCTGGGCATTGTCCTTTAGCTTTCCCATCGAGGTTGGTTATAGCACTTGAGCCACAGCTCCACTTACAATATAATTTTTGGTCAGTCATGGAGCTTGAACTCAAGGCCTGGGTGCTGTCCTGAGCTGTTCCTCTGGAGGCTAGTGCTCTACCATTTTAAGCTATAGCACCACTTTCAGTTTTCTGGTAGTTCGTTGGAGCTAAGAGTCTCAAGAACATTCTTGCCTGGGCTGGCTTTGAACCACAATCCTCAGCTTTCAGCCCCTTAAGTAGCTAGAATGGACAGCTAGTGTGAGCCATGGACAATCTGGCTAACTGTTTGTTCTTGATTTTCCTCATCTCTGAATGAGATCTGATAACCCTTTTTGCTTTCCTGGGCCCCCACACAGGATATTTGAGGATGATGGGGGAGTGCATGTAGTTGATCGCAGAGTAGATCCAAGAGGAACTTCCCAGCTGAAGAAAGGCATTAATGAGGCTGTAGCTCAGAGGGGGCTGGCCTATGCAGCTGTCCCCTTTGCTGTGAGTTGTGGCCTAGTGGCCAGCGCTGGTCACTCACCAATGGAAAAGGGAACAAAAGCATCACTCTTCTTAAACTGTCCTTTGTCATCCAGGAAGTGGTGAGGGTTGAAATCCTGGGGGTTGGAGAAGAACTTGGGGTCTCTCAGCACAGAGCCCAGCATGGGGAACACTTCCGTACCCTGAAAAGAAGAGGAGCAGGGAGAGTGAGATATGCAGATGGAAAAATGAATGTGCTGAAACTCCCCTTGGACAATGGTAGGAGGGGCCAGGAAGTGGAACTGTGGGAGTGGAGGGTGGAAGGAAGAGCTTCAGGGGACATGAAGTTAAGGTCCCTGAGGGTGTGTAGAAGCTCCCGTTCAATGACACCAGCTGGTTGATGGACACAGGTTTGAGGCTTTCTGATGCCAGAGATTGGGAGATCTGCAGCTCCCATCTCTCCAGGCAGGTGGTTGCAGGCGGAGTGGGGGGGAGGGGCAGGAGACTTGGCAGTTAGATGTGCCAGGGCCATGAGATATGGGGCCCTTGAGAAGGATGCATTGCAAACTGGAGATTCCTGTTCTTAAGCAAGAGGTCTGGGTAAAGAAGATTGAACCACCCCGCCCTCCGTGCGTGTGTTTATGTGTGTGTGTATGTGTATCTGTGTGTGCTTGAAATCAGGGCCTGGGCAATGTCCCTGACCTGTTTTTTGCTTTGAGCCCACAGCTCCACTTTCAACATTTTTGGTGGTTAATTCCAAATAAGAGTCTCCTGGACTTTCCTGTCTGGGCTGGCTTCAAACCTTGATCCTTAGATCTCAGCCTCCTGAATAGTTAGGATGACAAGGCCTGAGTCACAAGAGTCTGGATTTCCCTCTCTCTCCCATCCCCCCCTCTCTCTAATTGTGGGTTTGGAACTCAGGGCCTGGGTGCTGTCCCTGGACCTCTTTGTGCTCAAAGCAAGTGCTCTACCACGTGAGCCACAATGCTACTTCCAGGTTTGGGGGAGTTTATTGGAGATAAGTGTCTCATGGGGATTTTTGTGCCAGACCACCTTGGAACTGTGATCCTCAGATCTCAGCCTCCTTAGCAGTTAGGATTACAGGTGTGAGCCACCAGCACCTGGCGTCATCTCTTGATTTAAGAAGGCCAGGCTTGGATCTCTTGAGCAGGGGAAGTTGGGGGCGAGGTGGGGTTTCAGGAAGCTAGGATACAGAAGTCTCTCAGTAGGAAAGAAGGGACAGGATGGGTGAGGGAGTCTTTGATTAAGATGGGAAGCCAGGGAGTCCTGCCTGTTAGGGATTTGGGGCGCCAGGATCCCAGGGGCGGGCAAGTGGCACCTTGGGCAGGAAGAACTCCCGGAACTTGGTGTCCTTGGTGACCCTGCGGGCCAGCCCCATGGGGATCATATCTGCAAATCTCTGGATCTCATGAATCACAGCCTCTGTGTAGGGCATCTTCAGTCGATCCTCAAACTTGGGGGGCCGGTTTTTGCCAATGACCTGATCAATCTCTTCATGGATTTTGGCTGGGGATGGGGAGAGAAAGGGAAATATGTTTAGATATCTGAAAGCTTCAAGGCAGGGATGAGAGTCAAAAAAAAAAAACAAACAAACAAAGAAGAAAAGATCCAGGCACTGGTGGTTCACACCTGCTATCCTAGTTACTCAGGAGGCTGTGATCTAAGGATCAGGGTTCAAAGCCAGCCTGGCAAGCAAGTTCATGAGACTCTTATCTCCAATAAGCCACCAGAAAACCAGAAGTGGTGCTGTGGCTCTAGCCTTGAGGGAAAAAACTCAGGGACAATGCCCAGGTCCTGAGCTTAAGCCCCATAACCCACAAAAATGGAAAGAAAGGAAGAAAGAAAAGGAAGCAAGGAAGGAAGGAAGGAAG
>NW_012292167.1:0-8036 GCF_000151885.1 Dipodomys ordii | reverse complement strand
GAAATTGAAGCAGAAGCAGAGGAGAAGCAAGCAGAAGATAGGGTAGGAGAAGCAGATAGAGAGCAGATGGAGAAGCAGGAGAAGCTGAAGCTGGAGAAGCAGAAGCAGAAGAAACAGAAGGAGAAGAAGCAGGAGCAGAAGGAGAAGCAGAAACAGAAGGAAAAGCAGAAAGAGAGCAGGAGAGGCTGTTTTTTTTTTTATCTTGTTTTAGCTGAAGCAGATGAAGCTGAAGAAGCACAAGCAGAACCTGAAGCAGAAGGAGAAGCAGGATAAGCAGAAGAAGCAGAATCTGGAGAAGCAGAAGGAGAAGCAGAAGCAGAAAGAGAAGCAAAAGCAGAAGGAGAAGCAGAAGGAGAAGCAGAAGAAACAAAAGAAACAGAGGCAGTAGCATAAGAATCAGAAGATGCAGAGGCAGAAGGAAAAGCAGATGAAGAGAAGGAGAAACAGAAGGAGAAACAGAAGTAGAAGCAGAAAGAGAAGCAGAAGAAGGAGCAGGAGAAAGAAAAGCAGCAGGAGAAGCAGAAAGAGCAGCAGAAGGAGAAGCAGGAGATGCAGAAACAGGAGAAGCAGAAGCAGAAGAAACAGGAGAAGGACAAGACGCAGAAGCAGAAGGAGAAGCAGAAACAGAAGGAGAAGCAGAAAGAGAAGTAGGGGAAACAGAAGAAGCAGAAGCAGGAGAAGCAGAAGCATAAGAATCCGAAGAAGCAGAAGCAGAACCTGAAGCAGAAGGAGAAGCAGATGAAGCAAAAGAAGCAGAATCTGGGGAAGCAGAATGAGAAGCAGTAGGAGAAGCAGAAGCAGAAAGAGAATCAAAAGCAGAAGGAGAAGCAGAAGAAACAGAAGAAGTAGAAGCCGTAGCAGTTGTAGCAGAAGCAGAACGAGAAGCAGAAAGAAAAGCAGAAGAACAAGAAGGAGAAGGAGAAACAGAAGGAGAAACAGAAGGAGAAGCAGAAAGAGAAGCAGGTAAAGCAGCAGAAGAAGAAGCAGAAGGAGAAGCAGAAGAAGGAGAAGGAGAAGCAGAAGAAGATGCAGAAGGAGAAGCAGGAGAAGCAGAAGAAGCAGAAGCAGAAGGAGAAGAAGGACAAACAGAAGAAGCAGAAGCAAAAGGAGAAGCAAAAGAAGGAGAAGGAGAATGAGAAGCAGTAGCAGAAGACGAAGCATAAGGACAAGCACAAGCAGGAGATGCAGAAGGAAGAGCAGGAGAAGCAGAAGAAACAGAAGCTGAAGGAGAAGCAGAAGTAGGAGAAGGAGAAGGAGGAGAAGCAGAAGGAGAAGCAGAAGCGGAATGAGAAGGAGAAAGAGAAGCAGGAGAAGCACAAGAAGCAGAAGCAGGAGAAGCCGAAAGAGAAGAAGCAGAAGAAGCAGAAACAGAAGCAGAAGTAGAAGCAGAAGCAGAAGGAGAAGCAGCAGAAGAAGTAGAACCAGAAATTCAGGCAGGAGAAACAGAAGAAGCAGAAGCAGAAGGAAAAGCAAATGAGAAGCAGAAGAAGAAGTAGAAGAAGCAGCAGAAGGAGAAGCAGCAGAAGAAGCAGAATAAGAAGTAGGAGAAGCAGAAGCAGAAAGAGAAGTAGAAGCAGAAGAAGCAGAAGAAGCAGAACCAGAAGAAGAAGCAGTAGAAGCATAAGAAGCAGAAGCAGGAGAAGCAGAAGCAGAAGAACAAGAAGAAGAAGAAGAAGCAGAAGCAGAGGGAGACACAGAAGAAGGAGAAGGAGCAGCAGAAGGTGAAGCAGAAGGAGATGCAGAAGCAGAAAGAGAAGCAGAAACAGAAGGAGAAGAAGAAGGAGAAGTTGGATAATCAGAAGAAGCAGAAGAAGAAGCAGAAAGAGAAGCAGAAGAAGGAGAAGGAGAAGCAGAACGAGAAGGACAAGCAGGAGAAGCAGAAGAAGTAGAAGCGGGAGAATCAGTAGAAGAAGAAGAAGAAGAAGAAGAAACAGAAGAAGGAGAAGGAGCAGAAGGAAAAGCAGAAGCAGAAGGAGAAGCAGAAAGAGAAGCAGAAGAAGCAGAAGAAGCAGTAGCAGGAGAAGCAGAAGAAACAGAAGAAGCCCAAGAACCAGAAGGAGAACCTGAAGCAGAAGGAGAAGCAGAAGCAGGAGAATCTGGAAAAGCAGAAGCAGAAGAAACAGAACAAGCAGAAGAAGCAGAAGCAGAACGAGAAGCAGAAGAAGAAGAAGGAGAAAGAGAAGGATTAGGAGTAGGAGGAGCAGAAGCAGAATTAGAAGCAGAAGGAGAAGCAGAAGGAGAAACAGAAGAAGCAGAAGCAGGAGAAGCAGAAGCAGAAGCAGAATGAGAAGCACAAGAAGGAGAAATTGAAGGAGAAGGAGAATGGGACGGAGAAGCAGAAGGAGAAGTAGGAGAAGCAGAAAAAGAAGCAGGAGAAGCAGAAGCAGGAGAAGGAGAAGAGCAGAAGCAGAAGGAGAATCAGAAGCAGAAGGAGAAGCAGAAGAAGCAGAAGCTGATGCAGAAGAAGAAGAAGAAACAGAAAAAGCAGAAGAAGCAGAAGAAGGAGCAGCAGGAGAAGCAGAAGAAGAAGAAGGAGAAAGAGAAAGAGAAGGAATAGGAGTAGGAGAAACAGAAGGATAAGCAGAAGCAGAAAGAGAAGCAGGAGAAGCAGAAGAAGCAGGAGAAGCAAAAGCAGAAGAAAAAGAAGAAGCATAAGTAGCAGAAGCAGAGGGAGAAACAGAAGAAGGAGAAGGAGCAGCAGAAGGTGAAGCAGAAGGAGATGCAGAAGCAGATAGAGAAGCAGAAACAGAAGGAGAAGAAGAAGAAGTTGGAGAATCAGAAGAAGCAGAAGCAGAAGCAGAAAGAGCAGAAGAAGGAGAAGGAGAAGCAGAAGGAGAAGGACAAGCAGGAGAAGCAGAAGAAGCAGAAGCGGGAGAAGCAGAAGAAGAAGAAGAAGAAACAGAAGAAGGAGAAGGAGCAGAAGGAGAAGCAGAAGCAGAAAGAGAAGCAGAAAGAGAAGCAGAGAAGCAGTAGCAGGAGAAACAGAAGATGCTCTATGATCCAGAAGGAGAACTTTAAGCAGATGGAGAAGCAGATGCTGCAGAAGCTGGAAAAGCAGAAGCAGAAGAAAAAGAAGAAGCATAAGTAGCAGAAGCAGAGGGAGAAACAGAAGAAGGAGAAGTAGCAGCAGAAGGTGAAGCAGAAGGAGACGCAGAAGCAGAAAGAGAAGCAGAAACAGAAGGAGAAGAAGAAGGAGAAGTTGAAGAAGCAGAAGAAGCAGAAGCAGAAACAGAAAGAGCAGCAGAAGAAGGAGAAGGAGAAGCGGAAGGAGAAGGACAAGCAGGAGAAGCAGAAGAGGCAGAAGCGGGAGAAGCAGAAGAAGAAGAAGAAACAGAAGAAGGAGAAGGAGCAGAAGGAGAAGAAGAAGCATAAGGAGAAGCAGAAAGAGAAGCAGAAGAAGCAGTAGCAGGAGAAGCAGAAGCAGAAGAAACAAAAGAAGCCCAAGAACCAGAAGGAGAACCTGAAGCAGAAGGAGAAGCAGAAGCAGCAGAAGCTGGAAAAGCAGAAGCAGAAGAAAGAGAACAAGCAGAAGAAGCAGAAGCAGGACGAGAAGCAGAAGAAGAAGAAGGAGAAAGAGAAGGATTAGGAGTAGGAGGAGCAGAAGAAGAAGAATCTGGAGAAGAAGAAGGAGAACCAGAAGGAGAAGCAGAAGCAGAAAGAGAAGCAAAAGCAGAAGGAGAAGCAGAAGAAACAGAAGAAGCAGAAGCAGTAGCAGAAGAAGCTGAAGATGCAGAAGCAGAAAGAGAAGCAGAAGGAATAGCAGAAGAACAAGAAGGAGAAACAGAAGGAGAAGCAGAAGGACAAGCAGAAGGACAAGCAGGAAAAGAAGAAGAAGCAGAAGCAGACGGAGAAGCAGAAGAAGGAGAAGGAGAAGCAGAAGCAGAAGAAGAAGCAGAAGGAAAAGCACAAGCAGAAGGAGATGCAGAAGGAGAAGCAGCAGAAGCAGAAGAAACAGAAGCAGAAGGAGAAGAAGCAGAATCAGAAGAAGCAGAAGCAGAAATAGAAAGAGAAGCCGACGAAGAGAAGCAGATCGAGAAGCAGGAGAAGCAGAAGAAGCAGAAGCGGGAGAAGCAGAAGAAGAAGAAAGAGAAGAAGGAGAAGGAGCAGAAGGAGAAGCAGAAAGAGAAGCAGGAAAAGCAGAAGAAGCAGAAGCAGGAGAAGAAGAAGCAGAAAACAGGAGAAGGACAAGAAGTAGAAGCAGGTGGAGAAGCAGAAACAGAAGAAGAAGCAGAAAGAGAAAGAGGGGAAGCAGAAGAAGCAGAAGCAGGAGAAGCAGAAGCATAAGAATCCGAAGAAGCAGAAGCAGAACCTGAAGCAGAAGGAGAAGCAGGAGAAGGAGAAGAAGCAGAATCTGGAGAAGCAGAATGAGAAGCTGAAGTAGAAGCAGAAGCAGAAGCAGAAGCAGAAAGAGAATCAAAAGCAGAAGGAGAAGCAGAAGAAACAGAAGAAGCAGAAGCAGTAGCAGTTGCAGCAGAAGCAGAAGGAGAAGCAGAAGAACGAGAAGGAGAAAGAGAAACAGAAGGAGAAGCAGAAGGAGAATTAGGAGAAGCAGAAGGAGAAGCAGAAGGAGAAGAAGAAGGAGAAACAGAAGCAGAAGAAGCAGCAGAAGGAGAAGCAGAAGCAGAAGAAGATGCATAAGGAGAAGCAGGAGAAGCAGAAGAAGCAGAAGCAGAAGGAGAAGAAGAAGGAGAAGAAGCAGAATCAGAAGAAGCAGAAGCAGAAATAGAAGCAGGAGATGCAGAAGGAGGAGCAGGAGAAGCAGAAGAAACAGAAGCTGAAGGAGAAGCAGAAGTAGGAGAAGGAGAAGGAGGAGAAGCAGAAGCAGAAGGAGAAGCAGAAGCGGAATGAGAAGCAGAAAGAGAAGCAGGAGAAGCAAAAGATGCAGAAGCAGGAGAAGCCGAAAGAGAAGAATCAGAAGAGGCAGAAACAGAAGCAGAAGTAGAAGCAGAAGCAGAAGGAGAAGCAGCAGAAGATGTAGAACCAGAAATTCAGGCAGGAGAAACAGAAGAAGCAGAAGCAGAAGCAGAAGGAGAAGCAAAAAGAGAAGCAGAAGAAGAAGTAGAAGAAGCAGCAGAAGGAGAAGCAGCCTAAGAAGCAGAAAAAGAAGTAGGAGAAGCAGAAGCAGAAAGAGAAGTAGAAGCCGAAGAAGCAGAAGCAGAAGAAGAAGCAGTAGAAGCATAAGAAGCAGAAGCAGGAGATGCAGAAGCAGAAGAAAAAGAAGAAGTATAAGAAGCAGAAGCAGAGGGAGACACAGAAGAAGGAGAAGGAACAGCAGAAGGTGAAGCAGAAGGAGATGCAGAAGCAGAAGGAGAAGCAGAAACAGAAGGAGAAGAAGAAGGAGAAGTTGGAGAATCAGAAGAAGCAGAAGAAGAAGCAGAAAGAGTAGCAGAAGAAGGAGAAGGAGAAGCAGAATGAGGACAAGCAGGAGAAGCAGAAGAAGCAGAAGCGGGAGAAGCAGAGAGAGAGAGAGAGAGAGAGAGAGAGAGAGAGAGAGAGAGAGAGAGAGAGAGAGAGAGAGAAAGCAGAGCAGAGAGAGAGAGAGAGAGAGAGAGAGAGAGAGAGAGAGAGAGAGATGATGAAGAGATGAGAGAGAAGAGATGAGATGAAGGAGAAGAAGAAAAAGACGAAGAAGAAGAAGAAGAAGAAGCAGCATAAGGAGAAGCGTAAGGAGAAGCAGTAGAAGCAGAAGAAGCAGAAGCAGGAGAAGCAGAAGCAGAAGAAAAAGAATAAGCAAAAGAAGCAGAAGCAGAAGCACTGGGAGAAGCAGAAGAATGAGAAGGAGCAGCAGAAGGAGAAGCAGAAGCAGAAAGAGAAGCAGAAACAGAAGGAGAACGAGAAGGAGAAGCAGGAGAATCAGAAGAAGCAGAAGTAGAAGCAGAAAGAGGAGAAGAAGGAGAAGCAGAAGTAGAAGCAGAAGAAACAGAAGAAGAAGAAGCAGAAGAAACAGAAGCAAAAGAAACAGAAGAAGGAGAAGAGCAGAAGCAGAAGCAGAAGGAGAAAGAGAAGCAGGAGAAATAGAAGAAGCAGAAGCAGAAGAAACAGGAGAAGCCGAAGAAGCAGAAGCAGAATCTGAAGCAGGAGAAACAGAAGAAGCACAATCTGAAGAAGAAGCAGAAGAAACAGAAATAGTACAATAAGCAGAAGCAGAAGCAGCAGGAAAAGCAGAAGAAGAAGAAGGAGAAGGCGAAAGAGAAGGATTAGGAGTAGGAGAAGCAAAAGGATAAGCAGAAGCAGAAAGAGACGCAGAAGGAGAAGCAGCACGAGAAGTAGGAGAAGCAGGAGAAGCAGAAGAAGCACAATCTGGAGAAGAAGAAGGAGAACCAGAAGGAGAAGCAGAAGCAGAAAGAGAAGCAAAAGCAGAAGTATAAGCAGAAGGAGAAGCAGAAGAAACAGAAGAAGCAGAGGCAGTAGCAGAAGATGTAGAAGCAGAAGGAGAAGCACAAGGAAAAGCAGAAGAACGGGAAGGAGAAGGAGAAACAGAAGGAGAAGCAGAAAGAGAAGCAGAAGAAGGAGCAGGAGACGGAAAAGCAGCAGGAGAAGCAGAAAGAGCAGCAGAAGGAGAAGCAGGAGATACAGAAACAGGAGAAGCAGAAGTAGAAGAATCAGGAGAAGGACAAGAAGCAGAAGCAGAAGGAGAAGCAGAAACAGAAGGAGAAGCAGAAAGAGAAGGAGGGGAAGCAGAAGAAGCAGAAGCAGGAGAAGCAGAAGCATAAGAATCTGAAGAAGCAGAAGCAGAACCTGAGGCAGAAGGAGAAGCAGGAGAAGCAGAAGAAGCAGAATCTGGAGAATCAGAATGACAAGCTGAAGGAGAAGCAGAAGCAGAAAGAGAATCAAATGCAGAAGGAGAAGCAGAAGAATCAGAAGAAGTAGAAGCAGTAGCAGTTGTAGCAGAAGCAGAAGGAGAAGCCGAAAGAAAAGCAGAAGAACAAGAAGGAGAAGGAGAAACAGAAGGAGAAGCAGAAGGAGAAGCAGAAAGAGAAGCAGGTAAAGCAGAAGAAGAAGAAGCAGAAGGAGAATCAGAAGGAGAAGCAGAAGCAGAAGCAGAAGAAGATGCAGAAGGAGAAGCAGGAGAAGCAGAAGCAGAAGGAGAAGCAGGAAAAGCAGAAGAAGCAGAAGCAAAAGGAGAAGCAAAAGAAGGAGTAGCAGAAGCAGAAGAAGAAGCATAAGGACAAGCACAAGCAGAAGGAGATACAGAAGGAGAAGCAGGAGAAGCAGAAGAAGCAGAAGATGAAGGAGCAGCAGAAGTAGGAGAAGGAGAAGGAGGAGAAGCAGAAGCAGAAGGAGAAGCAGAAGCGGAATGAGAAGCAGAAAGAGAAGCAGGAGAAGCACAAGAAGCAGAAGCAGGAAAAGCCGAAAGAGAAGAAGCAGAAACAGAAGCATAAGTAGAAGGAGAAGCAGCAGAAGAAGTAGAACCAGAAATTCAGGCAGGAGAAAAAGAAGAAGCAGAAGCAGAAAGAGAATCAAAAAGAGAAGCAGAAGGAGAAGTAGAAGAAGCAGCAGAAGGAGAAGCAGCAGAAGAAGCAGAAAAACAAGCAGGAGAAGCAGAAGCAGAAAGAGAAGTAGAAGCAGAAGAAGCAGAAGCAGAAGAAGAAGCAGTAGAATCATAAGAAGCAGAAGCAGGAGAAGCAGAAGCAGAAGAACAAGAAGAAGCATAAGAAGCAGAAGCAGAAGCAGAAGCAAAGGGAGAAACAGAAGGAGGAGAAGGAGCAGCAGAAGGTGAAGCAGAAGGAGATGGAGAAGCAGAAAGAGAAGCAGAAACAGAAGGAGAAGAAGAAGGATTAGTTGGAGAATCAGAAGAAGCAGAAGCAGAAAGAGAAGCAGAACCAGAAGGAGAAGCAGAAGGAGGAGAAGGAGAAGAAGAAGCCGAAAGGGAAGCAGAAAGAGAAGCAGAACGAGAAGCAGGAGAAGCAGAAGCAGGAGAACAAGAAGCAGAAGAAACAGAAGAAGGAGAAGAAGCAGAAGCAGAAGGAGTAGCAGAAACAGAAGGAAAAGCAGAAAGGGAAGCAGGAGAAGCAGAAGAAGCAGCAGCAGGAGAT
>NW_012292166.1:0-8037 GCF_000151885.1 Dipodomys ordii | reverse complement strand
TCAACAAATGAGAGATCTGAAACTAACAATTTAATGACACATCTAAACCTCCTTGAAAAGAGCAGCAAGATAAACCGTAATCCAGTAGACAGAAAGAAATAATCAAAATTAAATCAGAATTAAATGAATTAGAATCCAAAAAAACTATAGAAAGAATCAACAAAACAAAGAGTTGGTTCTTCGAAAAACTTAACAAAATTGACAGACCCTTAGCAAATCTTATCAGAAAAAGAAGAGAACACACCCAAATTAATAAACTCAGAGATGAGAATGGAAACATCACCACGGAAACAACCAAGATTCAGAACATTATAAGGGAATACTTCTCCAAACTTTATGCTAATAAGTTTGAGAACTTGACAGAAATGGACCTTTTCCTAGCAAATATTGACCTGCCAAAACTAAACCAAGATGAGGCAAACTATCTTAACAGGCCCATATCAAGCACTGAAATAGAAACAGCAATAAGAGACCTCCCAGCTAAGAAAAGTCCATGACCAGATGGTTTTACAGCGGAATTTTACAAGGCCTTCAAAACAGAGCTCACCCCAATACTCCTCCAACTCTTCAATGAAATTGAAAGAGAAAGCTCACTACCGAACACGTTCTATGAAGCCATCATAACCCTCATTCCAAAACCAGGCAGAGACTCATCAAAGAAAGAGAACTATAGACCCATCTCTTTGATGAATATTGATGCAAAACTTCTCAACAAAATTTTGGCCAATCGACTTCAACAATTCATCCAAAAAATCATACACCACGATCAAACACGATTCATTTCAGGGATGCAAAGCTGGTTCAATATACGCAAATCAATTAATATTATTCATCACATCAACAGGAGCAAGAATAAGAACCACATGATTATCTCAATAGATGCAGAAAAAGCATTCGACAAGATCCAACACCCCTTCATGATGAAGGTTTTGGAAAAATTAGGAATCCATGGAACATTCCTCAATACAATAAAGGCTGTATATGACAAACCTACAGCCAGCATTATACTCAATGGTGAAAAACTTAAGCCATTTCCTCTTAACTCAGGAACAAGACAAGGATGCCCACTCTCGCCACTCCTTTTCAATCTAGTATTAGAATGCCTAGCTACAGCAATAAGACAAGATGCAGACATAAAGGGGATCCAAATAGGGAAAGAAGAAATAAAACTCTCCCTCTTTGCAGATGACATGATCTTGTATTTAAAGAATCCCATAGACTCCACTCCCAAATTACTCAAGCTGATTCAAAACTTTGGCAAAGTAGCAGGGTATAAAATTAACCCCCAAAAATCAACGGCTTTTCTGTATGCCAATAATGAGAAAAGTGTGGCTGAAATTAGGAAAGCAACTCCATTTGTAATAGCCCCACAAAAAATAAAATACCTAGGAATTAACTTAACTAAAGAAGTGAAGGACCTCTATGATGAAACTTTAAAATCTGAAAAAGGAAATCAACACAGAACTTAAAAAATGGCAAAGCCTCCCATGCTCCTGGATTGGAAAGATTAACATGGTGAAAATGGCAATATTTTCCAAGGCTATCTACAAATTCAACGCAATACCTATCAAAATTCCAACCTCATTCTTCAAGGAACTAGAAGAGGCAATCCAAAAATTCATATGGAACAATAAAAGACCCCGAATAGCAAAAACACTCCTCAACGGAAAGAACACTGCTGGAGGAATATCAATACCAAATTTCAAACTCTACTACAAAGCCATAGTAATCAAAACAGCTTGGTACTGGCATAAGAACAGACCTCAGGACCAATGGAATAGAATTGAAAACCCAGAAATGAACCTACAGACCTATAGCCATCTAATCTTCGATAAGGGAGCTAAAACAATAGAATGGAAGAAAGACAGCCTCTTCAGTAAATGGTGCTGGCAAAATTGGTTAACTACATGTAGAAAACTAAAGCTAGATCCTTATATATCACCCTGCACCAGAATCAACTCCAAATGGATCAAAGACCTTGAAGTCAAAGCAGACACTCTGAAAACATTACAGGATGGAATAGGAGAAACCCTAGGTCTCCTTGGCACAGGCCGAAATTTTTTGAATAGAGACCCGGAAACACAACAAATCAAAGAAAGGTTGGACAAATGGGATTGCATAAAGTTGCAGAGCTTCTGCAGGGCAAATGACATAGCTAGCAAGATCAATAGAAAGCCCACAGATTGGGAGAAGATCTTTACTAGTCATACAACGGACAAGGGTCTCATATCTAAAATATACTTGGAACTCAAAAAATTAAACCCCCCAACAACAAATCCCCAAAGAAACAACTGCCCAATAAATAAGTGGGCGAAAGAATTAAAGAGAAACTTCTCTGAAGAAGAAAGAAGGATGGCCAATAGACACATGAAGAAATGTTCAACATCCCTAGCCATAAAAGAAATGCAAATCAAAACAACATTGAGATATCACCTCACCCCAGAAAGAACGGCAAAAATCAAGAACTCTAATAACAACAGATGCTGGATGGGATGTGGACAGAAAGGAACCTTACTTCATTGTTGGTGGGAATGTAAACTTGTTCAACCACTTTGTAAAGCAGTATGGAGGTTCCTCAAAAGACTCCACATAGAACTCCCCTATGACCCAGCAATCCCACTTTTGGGCATTTACCCAAATGCTTACAAACAAGACCACACTAAAGCTACCACCACAACTATGTTTATTGCAGCATTATTTACCATAGCTAAGATATGGAATCAACCCAGATGCCCCTCAGTAGATGAATGGATCAAGAAAATGTGGTATATATACACAATGGAATTCTATGCCTCCATCAGAAAGAATGACATTGCCCCATTTGTTAGGAAATGGAAAAACTTGGAAAAAATTATATTAAGTGAAGTAAGCCAGGCCCAAAGAAACATAGGTCCCATGGTTTCCCTTATTTGCAATATCTAGTATATGTACGAGTCAAGCGGAAAAGGACAGATAATGTGATGTCAGGAAAATGAACCCTTAGATATGTATTTTAATGTTTTTTCTTTCATACATGTGTTTCTAACGCATTTATGAGATTATCTCTTTGTTGCTTTGTATGTCCCTCCCCCACAGTATAACCCCTGCTTTCACTATATTTGATGTCAGTATAACTTGTGGAGGAGATGGGGAAAAACTAGTTGTTTAATTATACAGGTGGATCTGATGCAACAATGAGAAGTACAAGTTGTCATGTCCAAAACGAGCTTTACAACGTCGGTGCGGGGGGGGACGGGGGGGGAGGGAGGGGGGAAGGAGAAGGATTGGGATGGGGGGAGGGGGGAGGCTGGGAAGGGATGGGAAGGGTAAACAAAGGAGGAGGCTGCAATGCTTGGTAAGAAATGTATGCATTATCCTGCCCATGTAATTGTAACCCCTCTGTACAGTATGTTCACAAATAAAATAAAATAATAATAAAAAAAAAAGAAAATTGGCTAGCCAGTGCCAGTAACTCACACCTATAATTCTAGCTTCTATGGAATTGATTGCAGGCAAGTCTAGGAGATTCATATCTTCAATTAACCATGGTTCAACATGGTAGCACACCAGTCCTAGTCTTGAGCTAAAAAGCCCAAGGACACTGCTCAGGACCTGAGTTCAAATCCCAGTTCCGGCACACATACACACACACACACACACACACACACAAAATTGAGAAATTAAAATAACTTGAATACATAATCACTTTAAATGTTCTGGTTTCTATATTCTAGTTTTTATGGGATAGACAGTATTCCATATTTCTGTATTAATGGCAATTGGTTAAGCTTCAATAACTAATCCCATATTTAAACAGATGTATTTATCCAAGACACATTTGATTTTTAATTGTCCACACTGAGTTTGCCAAATAAATTTTACCAATGAGCTACACATATAAGGAATGATTAAAAGATTTTAACATGCAAATGCACTACATTTCACATATTGGAGGAAAATGTAAAACCAAAAAGAAGAATCCAACAAAAAGTTTTTCAACTAGATATTCTAAGGATTAGACAAACGATACCAAAACACATGCCAAGCGTCTGTCCAACTCTAGATATCAGTTTTGTCCTGCAAACCAGTGAAATGAATTTTGAGCATAGGAAGCCCAGTGTTTTTAGCTATTGGAATTCACTGTAGAATTACATTACAGATTTGCCTGAGGCTTGTAATCCTCCTAAATTTATAGAAATAACTGTGTGTGTGTGTGTGTGCACGCGCACGCGCGTGTGTGTGTGCATGTGTGTGTGTGTGTGTGTGTGTGTGCGCACATGCATGTGCCAGGACTGGGGCTTGGAACAGGGCCTGGATACTATCCTTGAACATTTTTGCTCAAGGCTAATGCTCTACCATTTGACTGGCTTTTTGGTGTTTAACTGGAGAGAAGAGTTTCATATACTTTCAGGGGGGCAGAGGGATTTCAACCAGTGATCCTCAGATCTTAGTCTCTTGGGTAGCAAAGATTATAGGCATGAGTATTGCCTAAGGTTTTCAATTTTACAATTTCTATTCTGAAGATATAACCCTCCCAAGTAATTCATCAAACAGGGAGTGTCTTTAATCATACAATCTTCTAGTGTTCATATATGCTGTTAGACCTTAGAAAGAATTTTTTGGAAAATTCCTTTTAAAACTGGATCACAGGAGAAGGCAAGTTATGCATTCACTTCAGATCATTGTGAAAAATAAACATTAAACATAGGTCCTTGTATCTATTAACAATAAATGTATTGCCTCAAAAAAAAAAAAAGAAGGAGGAGCAGAAGCAGAAGAAGAAGCATAAGGACAAGCACAAGCAGAAGGAGATGCAGAAGGAGAAGCAGAAGATGAAGGAGAAGCAGAAGTAGGAGAAGGAGAAGGAGGAGAAGCAGAAGCAGAAGGAGAAGCAGAAGCGGAATGAGAAGCAAAAAGAGAAGCAGGAGAAGCACAAGAAGCAGAAGCAGGAGAAGCCGAAAGAGAAGAAGAAGAAGAAGCAGAATCAGAATCAGAAGTTGAAGCAGAAGCAGAAGGAGAAGCAGCAGAAGAAGTAGAATCAGAAATTCAGGCAGGAGAAACAGAAGAAGCAGAAGCAGAAGCAGAAGGCGAAGCAAAAAGAGAAGCAGAAGGAGAAGTAGAAGAAGCAGCAAAAGGAAAAGCAGCAGAAGAAGCAGAAAAACAGGCAGGAGAAGCAGAAGCACAAAGAGAAGTAGAAGCAGAAGAAGCAGAAGCAGAAGAAGAAGCAGTAGAAGCATAAGAAGCAGAAGCAGGAGAAGCAGAAGCAGAAGATAAAGAAGAAGCATAAGAAGCAAAAGCAGAGGGAGAAACAGAAGAAGGAGAAAGAGCAGCAGAAGGTGAAGCAGAGGGAGATGCAGAAACAGAAAGTGAACCAGAAACAGAAGGAGAAGAAGAATCAGAAGGAGGAGAAGCAGTAACAGTTGTACCAGAAGCAGAAGGAGAAGCCGAAAGAAAAGCAGAAGAAGAAGAAGGAGAAGCAGAAACAGAAGCAGGTAAAGCAGAAGAAGAAGAAGCAGAAGGAGAATCAGAAGGAGAAGCAGAAGAAGGAGAAGGAGAAGCAGAAGCAGAAGAAGATGCAGAAGGAGAAGCTGGAGAAGCAGAAGCAAAAGGAGAAGCAGGAAATGCAGAAGTAGTAGTAGTAATAATAGAATACATAGAGGGAGACAGCGAAGCAGAGGTGAAGAAGAAGCATAATGTCTACCGCATGCTGAAGGAGATGCAGAAGGAGAAGCAGGAGAAGCAGAAGAAGCGGAAGCCGAAAGAGAAGCAGAAGTAGGAGAAGGAGAAGGAGGAGAAGCAGAAGCAGAAGGAGAAGCTGAAGCAGAATGAGAAGCAGAAAGAGAAGCAGGAGGAGGACAAGAAGCAGTAGCAGGAGAAGATGAAAGAGAAGAAGTAGTAACCGAAGCGCAAGGAGAAGCAGAAGGAGAAGCAGCAGAAGAAGTAGAACAAGAAATTCAGGCACGAGAATCAGAGGAAGCAGATGCAGAAGGAGAAGCAAAAACAGAACCTGATGGAAAAGTAGAAAAAGCAGCAGAAGAAGCAGAAAAACAAGCAGAAGAAGCAGAAGAAGAAAGAGAAGTTGAAGCATAAGAAGCAGAAGAAGAAGCAGTAGAAGCATAAGAAGCAGAAGCAGGAGAAGGAGAACCAGAAGAAAAAGAAGACGCATAAGAAGCAGAAGCAGAAAGAGAAGCAGAAATAGAAGGAGAAGAAGAAGGAGAAGTTGGAGAATCAGAAGAAGCAGAAGTTGAAAGAGAAGCAGAAGAAGGAGAAGGAGAAGCCGAAGGAGAAGGACAAGCAGGAGAAGCCGAAGAAGCAGAAGCGGGAGAAGCAGCAGAAGAAGAAGAAACAGAAGAAGGAGAAGGAGCAGAAGGAGAAGCAGAAGCCGATGGAGAAGCAGAAAGAGAAGCCGAAGAAGCAGAAGAAGCAGTAGCAGGAGAAGCAGAAGCAGAAGAAACAGAAGAAGCCGAAGAATCAGAAGGAGAACCTGAAGCAGAAGGAGAAGCAGAAGCATCAGAAGCTGGAAAAGCAGAAGCAGAAGAAACCGAACAAGCAGAAGAAGCAGAAGCAGAACGAGAAGCAGAATAAGAGGGAGAAAGAGAAGGATTAGGAGTAGGAGGAGCAGAAGCAGAATAAGAAGCAGAAAGAGAAGCAGAAGGAGAAGCAGAAGGAGGAACAGAATCAGAAGCAGGAGAAGCAGAAGCAGAAAGAGAAGCACAAGAAGGAGGAATTGAAGGAGAAGGAGAATGAGACGGAGAAGCAGAAGGAGAAGTAGGAGAAGCAGAAGAAGAAGAAACAGGAGAAGCAGAAACAGAAGAAATAGAAAAAGCAGAATAAGCAGAAGAAGAAGCAGCAGGAGAAGCAGAAGAAGAAGAAGGAGAAGGAGAAAGAGAAGGATTAGGAGTAGGAGAAACAGAAGGATAAGCAGAAGCAGAAAGAGAAGGAGAAGGAGAAGCAGGAGAAGCAGAAGAAGCAGAAGCAGGAGAAGCAGAAGCAGAATGAAAATCAGAAGAAGGAGAAATTGAAACAGAAGAAGATGCAGAAGGAGAAGCAGAAGCAGAAGTAGAAGCAGAAAAAGGAGAAGCAGAAGGAGAAGCATAAGGAGAAACAGAAGGAGAAGCAGGAGAAGCAGAAGCAGGAGAAGCAGAATCAAAAGAATTAGAAGATGGATAAGATGCAGAAGCAGAAAGAGAAGCAGAAACAGAAGGAGAAGCAGAAATAGAAGCAGAAGAAGAAGAAGCAGAACCTGAAGAAGAAGGAGAAGCAGGAGAAGCAGAAGAAGCAGAATCTGGAGAAGAAGGAGAACCAGAAGGAGAAGCAGAAGCAGAAAGAGAAGCAAAAGCAGAAGGAGAAGCAGAAAGAGAAGCAGAAGAAACAGAAGAAGCAGAAGCAGAAGCAGTAGCAGAAGAAGCTGAAGATGCAGAAGCAGATAGAGAAGCAGAAGGAATAGCAGAATAACGCCAAGGAGAAACAGAAGGAGAAGAAGAATGAGAAGCAGAAGGAGAAGCAGGAAAAACAGAAGAAGCAGAAACAGACGGAGAAGCAGAAGAAGGAGAAGCAGAAGCAGAAGAAGAAGCAGAAGGAAAAGCACAAGCAGAAGGAGATGCAGAAGGAGTAGCAGGAGAAGCAGAAGGAGAAGGAGAAGAAGAAGGAGAAGAAGCAGAATCAGAA
The DNA here is from genome assembly GCF_000151885.1 of Dipodomys ordii. Taxonomy (NCBI): domain Eukaryota; kingdom Metazoa; phylum Chordata; class Mammalia; order Rodentia; family Heteromyidae; genus Dipodomys; species Dipodomys ordii. The sequence goes on along the minus strand of NW_012292166.1, from coordinate 390 downwards.
GAAGCAGAAGGAGAAGTAGAAAGAGAAGCCGACGAAGAGAAGCAGAACGAGAAGCAGGAGAAGCAGAAGAAGCAGAGCCTGGAGAAGCAGAAGAAGAAGAAATAGAAGGAGCAGAAGCAGAAGGAGGAGCAGAAGCAGAAGGAGAAGCAGATAGAGAAGCAGGAAAAGCAGAAGAAGCAGAAGCAGGAGAAGCAGAAGCAGAAGAAACAGGAGAAGGACAAGAAGCAGAAGCAGAAGCAGAAGGAGAAGCAGAAAGAGAAGCACTAGAAGCAGAAGACGCAGGAAAAGCAGAAGCAGCAGAAAGAGAAGAAGAAGAAGAAGAAGAAGAAGAAGAAGAAGAAGAAGAAGAAGAAGAAGAAGAAGAAGAAGAAGAAGAAGAAGTAGAAGAAC
>NW_012292165.1:0-8037 GCF_000151885.1 Dipodomys ordii | reverse complement strand
ATGTGTATGCAGATGCTGTATGCGTCTTGAGAGGCGGAATGGGCGGGATCTGGTGGGAGAAAGGAGGGAAGGGGGGAATTGTACGCAGAGGAATGTGCTCTTTCCCTGAGTTACTTAGATCCAGCCCCTCAGTGTGCTGACTTTGGAGAAGCAGATTGAGACGCTCAAGGTATAGTACAACATGGAGAGTGAGTGGACTGGCGGATGGATCAGAGGAATGAGTGTTTGCCTGACAATCATGAGGGCCCGAGAGTGTTACTCATCCCGATGCGCAGGATGGGGGGAAGGGGCTAACATGATCGAGATTCGTATCATGGAGAGAGAGTTGCAGGGGTGGAAGAGTGGCTCAAGGACAAAGCGCTTGCCTTGGATGTGCGAAGCGCTGGGTTTGATTCCTCAAGAAGCATAAGATGAAGGAGAAGCAGAAGTAGGAGAAGGAGAAGGAGGATAAGCAGAAGCAGAAGGAGAAGCAGAAGCGGAATGAGAAGCAGAAAGAGAAGCAGGAGAAGCACAAGAAGCAGAAGCAGGAGAAGCCGAAATAGAAGAAGCAGAAGAAGCAGAATCGGAAGCAGAAGTAGAAGCAGAAGCAGAAGGAGAAGCAGCAGAAGAAGTAGAACCAGAAATTGAGGCAGGAGAAAAAGAAGAAGCAGAAGCAGAAGGAGAAGCAAAAAGAGAAGCAGTAGGAGAAGTAGAAGAAGCAGCAGAAGGAGAAGCAACAGAAGAAGCAGAAAAACAAGCAGGAGAAGCAGAAGCAGAAAGAGAAGTAGAAGCAGAAGAAGCAGAAGCAGAAGAAGAAGCAGTAGAAGCACAAGAAGCAGAAGCAGGAGAAGCAGAAGATAAAAAAGAAGCATAAGAAGCAGAAGCAGAGGGAGAAGCAGAAACAGAAGGAGAAGCAGAAAGAGAAAGAGGGGAAGCAGAAGAAGCAGAAGCAGGAGAAGCAGAAGCATAAGAATCCGAAGAAGCAGAAGCAGAACCTGAAGCAGAAGGAGAAGCAGGAGAAGCAGAAGAAGCCGAATCTGGAGAAGGAGAATGAGAAGCTGAAGTAGAAGCAGAAGCAGAAGCAGAAAGAGAATCAAAAGCAGAAGGAGAAGCAGAAGAAACAGAAGAAGCAGAAGCAGTAGCAGTTGCAGCAGAAGCAGAAGGAGAAGCAGAAGGAAAAGCAGAAGAACGAGAAGGAGAAGGAGAAACAGAAGGAGAAGCAGAAGGAGAATCAGAAGGAGAAGCAGAAGAAGCAGAAGGAGATACAGAAGCAGAAGAACCAGCAGAAAGAGAAGCAGAAGCAGAAGAAGATGCAGAAGGAGAAGCAGGAGAAGGAGAAGAAGCAGAAGCAGAAGGAGAAGTAGAAGAAGGAGAAGGAGAAGGAAGAGCCGCAGAAGCAATAGGAGAAGCAGAAAGTGAAGCAGAAGCAGAATGAGAAGCAGAAAGAGAAGCAGTAGAAGCAGAAGAAGCAGGAAAAGCAGAAGCAGAAGAAAGAGATGAAGACGAAGAAGAAGAAGAAGAAGCATAAGGAGAAGCATATGGAGAAGCATAATGAGAAGTATAAGGAGAAGCAGTAGAAGCGAAGAAGCAGAAGCAGGAGAATCAGAAGCAGAAGAAAAGAATAAGCAAAAGAAGCAGAAGCAGAAGCAGTGGGAGAAGCAGAAGAAGGAGAAGGAGAAGGAGCAGCAGAAGGAGAAGCAGAAGCAGAAAGAGAAGCAGAAACAGAAGGAGAACAAGAAGGAGAAGAAGGAGAATCAGAAGAAGCAGAAAGAGAAGGAGAAGAAGGAGAAGCAGAAGTAGAATCCGAAGAAACAGAAGAAGAAGAAGCAGAAGAAACAGAAGCAAAAGAAACAGAAGAAGGAGAAGAGCAGAAGCAGAAGCAGAAGGAGAAGCAGAAGCAGAAGGAGAAGCAGAAAGAGAAGCAGGAGAAGCAGAAGAAGCAGGAGAAGCAGAAGCAGAAGAAACAGGAGAAGCCGAAGAAGCAGAAGCAGAATCTGAAGCAGAAGGAGAAACAGAAGAAGCACAATCTGAAGCAGAAGCAGAAGAAACAGAAATAGTAGAATAAGCAGAAGCAGAAGCACCAGGACAAGCAGAAGAACAAGAAGGGGAAGGCGAAAGAGAAGGATTAGGAGTAGGAGAAACAAAAGGATAAGCTGAAGCAGAAAGAGACGCAGAAGGAGAAGCAGCACGAGAAGTAGGAGAAGCAGGAGAAGCAGAAGCAAGAGAAGCAGAAGAAACAGAAGACGCAGAAGCAGAATGAGAAGCAGATGGAGAAATTGAAGCAGAAGGAGAAGCAGAAGAAGGAGAAGGAGAAGTAGAAGCAGAAAGAGAAGCAGAACGAGAAGCAGGAGAAGCAGAAGCAGGAGAAGCAGAAACAGAAGAAACAGAAGAAGGAGAATCAGCAGCAGAAGAAGCTGAAGATGCAGAACCAGAAAGAGAAGCAAAAGGAATAGCAGAAGAACGAGAAGGAGAAACAGAAGGAGAAGCAGAAGGAGAAATTATAGCAGAAGGAGAAGCAGAAGCAGAAGGAGAAGCAGAAGAAGGAGAAGCATAAACAGAAGGAAAAGCAGGAAGAGAAGCAGAAGAAGCAGCAGCAGGAGAAGCAGAAGCAGAAGAAGCCGAAGAAGCAGAAGCAGAACCTGAAGCAGAAGGAGAAGCAGACGAATCAGAATCTGGAGAAGCAGAAGGAGAAGCAGAAGCAGAAAGAGAAGCAAAAGCATAAGGAGAAGCAGAAGGAGAAGCAGAAGAAACAGAAGAAGCAGAGGCAGTAGCAGAAGAAGCAGAAGATGCAGAAGCAGAAGGAGAAGCAGAAGGGAAAGCAGAAGAACGAGAAGGTGAGGGAGAAGGAGAAACAGAAAGAGAAGCAGAAAGAGAAGCAGTAGAAGGAGCAGGAGAAGGAAAAGCAGCAGGAGAAACAGAAAGAGCAGCAGAAGGAGGAGCAGGAGATGCAGAAACAGGAGAAGCATAAGCAGAACAAACAGGAGAAGGACAAGAAGCAGAAGCAGAAGGAGAAGCAGAAACAGAAGGAGAAGCAGAAAGAGAAGGAGGGGAAGCAGAAGAAGCAGAAGCAGGAGAAGCAGAAGTATAAGAACCCGAATTAGCAAAAGGAGAACCTCAGGCAGAAGGAGAAGCAGGAGAAGCAGAAGAAGCAGAATCTGGAGAAGCAGAAGGAGAAGCAGAAGGAGAAGCAGAAGCAGAGAGAGAATCAAAATCAGAAGGAGAAGCAGAAGAAACAGAAGAAGTAGAAGCAGTAGCAGTTGTAGCAGAAGCAGAACTAGAAGCAGAAGTAAAAGCAGAAAAACAAGAAGGAGAAGGAGAAACAGAAGGAGAAGCAGAGAGAAGCAGAAAGAGAAGCAGTAAAGGAGAAGCGAAAGAGAAGCGGTAAAGCGAAGAAGAAGAAGTGAAGGAGAATCTGAAGGAGAAGCAGAAGAAGGAGAAGGAGAAGCTGAAGCTGAAGAAGATGCAGAAGGAGAAGCAGAAGAAGCAGAAGCAGAAGAAGCAGGAAAAGCAGAAGAAGCAGAAGCAAAAGGAGAAGCAAAAGAAGGAGAAGGAGAAGCAGAGGCAGAAGAAGAAGCATAAGGACAAGGACAAGCAGAAGGAGATGCAGAAGGAGAAGCAGAAGAAGCAGAAGGTGAAGGAGAAGCAGAAGTAGGAGAAGGAGAAGGAGGAGAAGCAGAAGCAGAAGCGGAATGAGAAGCAGAAAGAGAAGCAGGAGAAGCACAAGAAGCAGAAGCAGGAGAAGCCGAAAGAGAAGAAGCAGAAGAAGCAGAAGCAGAATCAGAAGTAGAAGCAGAAGCAGTAGGAGAAGCAGCAGAAGAAGTAGAATCAGAAATTCAGGCAGATGAAACAGAAGAAGCAGAATCAGAAGCAGAAGGCGAAGCAAAAAGAGAAGGAGAAGGAGAAGTAGAAGAAGCAGCAGAAGGAGAAGCAGCAAAAGAAGCAGAAAAACAAGCAGGAGTAGCAGAAGCACAAAGAGAAGTAGAAGCAGAAGAAGCAGAAGCAGAAGAAGAAGCAGTAGAAGCATAAGAAGCAGAAGCAGGAGAAGCAGAAGCAGAAGATAAAGAAGAAGCATAAGAAACAGAAGCAGAGGGAGAAACAGAAGAAGGAGAAAGAGCAGCAGAAGGTGAAGCAGAAGGAGATGCAGAAGCAGAAAGCGAAGCAGAAACAGAAGGAGAAGAAGAAGGAGAAGTTGGAGAATCAGAAGAAGCAGAAGCAGAAGTAGAAAGTGAAGGAGAAGAAGGAGAAGGAGAAGCAGAAGGAGAAGGACAAGCAGGAGAAGCATAAGAAGCAGGAGCGGGAGAAGCAGAAGAAGAAGAAACAGAAGAAAGAGAAGGAGCAGAAGGAGAAGCAGAAGGAGAAGCAGAAGCAGAAGGAGAAGCAGAAAGAGAAGCAGAAGAAGCAGTAGCAGGAGAAGCAGAAGCAGAAGAAACAGAAGAAGCCCAAGAAGCAGAAGGAGAACCTGAATCAGAAGGACAAGCAGAAGCAGCAGAAGCTGGAAAAGCAGAAGCAGAAGAAACAGAACAAGGAGAAGAAGCAGAAGCAGAACGAGAAGCAGAAGAAGAAGAATTAGAAAGAGAAGGATTAGGAGTAGGAGGAGCAGAAGCAGAATAAGAAGCAGAAAGAGGAGTAGAAGAAGAAGCAGAAGGAGAAACAGAAGAAGCAGAAGTAGGAGAAGCAGAAGCAGAAGCAGAATGAGAAGCACAAGAAAGAGAAATTGAAGAAGCAGAAGGAGAAGCAGGAGAAGCAGAAGAAGCAGAATCTGGAGAAGGAGAAGGAGAAGCAGAAGCAGAAAGAGAAGCAAAAGCAGAAGGACAAGCAGAAGGAGAAGCAGAAGAAGCCGAGGCAGTAGCAGAAGAAGCAGAAGATTCAGAAGCAGAAGGAGAAGCGAAAGGAAAAGCAGAAGAAGTAGAAGGAGAAGGAGAAGGAGAAACAGAAGGAGAAGCAGAAGGAGAAGCAGAAGAAGGAGCAGGAGAAGGAAAAGCAGCAGGAGATGCAGAAAGAGCAGCAGAAGGAGAAGCAGGAGATGCAGAAACAGGAGAAGTAGAAGTAGAAGAAACACGAGAAGGACAAGAAGCAGAAGCAGAAGGAGAAGCAAAAACAGATGGAGAAGCAGAAAGAGAAGGAGGGGAAGCAGAAGAAGCAGGAGAAGCAGAAGCAGAAGAATCCGAAGAAGCAGAAGGAGAACCTGAAGAAGAAGGAGAAGCAGGAGAAGCAGAAGAAGCAGAATCTGGAGAAGCAGAATGAGAAGGTGAAGGAGAAGCAGAAGTGGAAAGAGAATCAAAAGCAGAAGGAGAAGCAGAAGAAACAGAAGAAGCAGAAGTAGTAGCAGTTGCAGGAGAAGCAGAAGGAGAAGCAGAAGGAAAAGCAGAAGAACGAGAAGGAGAAGGAAAAACAGAAGCAGAAGCAGAAGGAGAACCAGAAGGAGAAGCAGAAGAAGCAGAAGGAGAAGGAGAAGTAGAAGAAGGAGAAGAAGGAAGAGACGCAGAAGCAATAGGAGAAGCAGAAAGAGAAGCAGAAGCAGAATGAGAAGCAGAAAGAGAAGCAGTAGAAGCAGAAGAAGCAGGAAAAGCAGAAGCAGAAGAAAGAGAAGAAGACGAAGAAGAAGAAGAAGAAGCATAAGGAGAAGCATAAGGAGAAGTATAAGGAGAAGGAGTAGAAGCAGAAGAAGCAGAGAAGGAGAAGCAGAAGCAGAAGAAAAAGAATAAGCAAAAGAAGCAGAAGCAGAAGCAGTGGGAGAAGCAGAAGAAGGAGAAGGAGAAGGAGCAGCAGAAGGAGAAGCAGAAGCAGAAAGAGAAGCAGAAACAGTAGGAGAACAAGAAGGAGAAGCAGGAGAATCAGAAGAAGCAGAAAGAGAAGGAGAAGAAGGAGAAGCAGAAGTAGAATCAGAAGAAACAGAAGAAGAAGAAGCAGAAGAAACATAAGCAAAAGAAACAGAAGAAGGAGAAGAGCAGAAGCAGAAGCAGAAGGAGAAGCAGAAGCAGAAGGAGAAGCAGAAAGAGAAGCAGGAGAAGCAGAAGAAGCATGAGAAGCAGAAGCAGAAGAAACAGGAGAAGCCGAAGAGCAGAAGCAGATCTGAAGCAGAAGGAGAAACAGAAGAAGCACAATCTGAAGCAGAAGCAGAAGAAACAGAAATAGTAGAATAAGCAGAAGCAGAAGCACCAGGACCAGCAGAAGAACAAGAAGGAGAAGGCGAAAGAGAAGGATTAGGAGTAGGAGAAGCAAAAGGATAAGCTGAAGCAGAAAGAGACGCAGAAGAAAAAGAAGCACGAGAAGTAGGAGAAGCAGAAGCAAGAGAAGCAGAAGAAACAGAAGACGCAGAAGCAGAATGAGAAGCAGAAGGAGAAATTGAAGCAGAAGGAGAAGGAGAAGCAGAAGGAGAAGCAGAAGAAGGAGAAGGAGAAGGAGAAGCAGAAAGAGAAGCAGAAAGAGAAGCACAACGAGAAGCAGGAGAAGCAGAAGCAGGAGAAGCAGAAGCAGAAGAAACATAAGAAGGAGAAGAAGCAGAAGCAGAAGGAGAAGCAGAAACAGAAGGAAAAGCAGAAATAGAAGCAGGAGCAGCAGAAGAAGCAGCAGCAGGAGAAGCAGAAGCAGAAGAAGCCGAAGATGCAGAAGCAGAACCTGAAGCATAAGGAGATACAGGAGAAGCAGAAGAAGCAGAATCTGGAGATGCAGAAGGACAAGCAGAAGCAGAAAGAGAAGCAAAAGCAGAAGGAGAAGCAGAAGGAGAAGCAGAAGAAAAAGAAGAAGCAGAGGCAGTAGCAGAAGAAGCAGAAGATGCAGAAGCAGAAGGAGAAGCAGAAGCAGTAGTAGAAGCAGAAGAATGAGAAGCAGAAGGAGAAGCATAAAGAGAAACAGAAGGAGAAGCAGGAGAAGCAGAAGCAGGAGAAGCAGAATCAGAAGAAATAGAAGAAGGAGAAGAAGCAGAAGCAGAATGAGAAGCAGAAACAGAAGGAGAAGCAAAAATAGAAGCAGAAGAAGCCGAAGAAGAAAAAGCAGAACCTAAAGCAGAAGGAGAAGCAGGAGAAGCAGAAGAAGCAGAATCTGGAGAAGAAGAAGGAGAACCAGAAGGAGAAGCAGAAGCAGAAAGAGAAGCAAAAGCAGGAGAAGCAGAATGAGACGCAGAAGAAACAGAAGAAGCAGAATCAGTAGCAGAAGAAGCTGAAGATGCAGAACCAGAAAGAGAAGCAGAAGGAATAGCAGAAGAACGAGAAGGAGAAGCAGAAGGAGACGCAGGAAAAGCAGAAGAAACAGAAGCAGACGGAGAAGAAGGAGAAGGAGAAGCCGAAGCAGAAGAAAAAGCAGACGAAAAGCACAAGCAGAAGGAGATGCAGAAGGAGAAGCAGGAGATGCAGAAGAAGCAGAAGCAGAAGGAGAAGAAGAAGGAGAAGAATCAGAATCAGAAGAAGCAGAAGCAGAAATAGAAAGAGAAGCCGACGAAGAGAAGCAGAACGAGAAGCAGGAGAAGCAGGAGAAGCACAAGCGGGAGAAGCAGAAGAAGAAGAAACAGAAAAAGGAGAAGGAGCAGAAGCAAAAGGAGAAGCAGAAGGAGAAGCAGGAGAAGCAGAAGAAGCAGAAGCAAAAGAAGAAACAGAAGGAGAAGAAGGAGAAGCAGAAGTAGAATCAGAAGAAGCAGAAGAAGAAGAAGAAGAAGAAGAAGAAGAAGAAGAAGCAAAACAAACAGAAGAAGGAGAAGAGCAGAAGCAGAAAGAAAAGCAGAAGCAGAAGGAGAAGCAGAAAGAGAAGCAGGAGAAGCAGAAGAAGCAGGAGAAGCAGAAGCAGAAGAAACAGGAAAAGCCGAAGAAGCAGAAGCAGAATCTGAAGCAGAAGGAGAAACAGAAGAAGCACAATCTGAAGCAGAATCAGAAGAAACAGAAATAGTAGAATAAGCAGAAGCAAAAGCAACATGAGAAGCAGAAGAAGAAGATGGAGAATTCGAAAGAGAAGCATTAGGAGTAGGAGAAGGAAAAGGATAAGCGGAAGCACAAAGAGACGCAGAAGGAGAAGCAGCACGAGAATTAGGAGAAGCAGGAGAAGCAGAAGCAGGAGAAGCAGAAGAAA
>NW_012292164.1:0-8038 GCF_000151885.1 Dipodomys ordii | reverse complement strand
CTGCGGGGACCCAGGGGGACTTCTGCAGTGGACACAGCGGGACTCAGCGGGGAACAAAGCGGGACACCACGGAACACAGCAGGACACATCGTGAAACAGCGGTGAACCTGCGGGGACACAGCGGGACACAGCGGGGGACCCAGCGGGACCCAGCGGGACACAGCGGGGGACACAGCCGGACACAGCAGGGACACAGCGGGGACACAGTGGGACCCAGCAGGACACAGCTGGGGACACAATGGGACACAGCGGGACACAGCGGGGGACACAGCAGGGACACAGTGGGACACAGTAGGACACAGTGTGGGACAAAGAGGGAGACAGTGGAGGATACAGTGAGGACACAGCTGGACACAGCGGGGACACAGAGGGGACTCATCAGGGGACATAGAAGGGAAAAAACGGGACACCACGGGACACAGTAGGACACAGTGGGACACAGCGGGGACACTGCGGGACACAGCCGGGGGACACAGCGGTGGACAGCGGGGGAAAGAGAAGGGACACAGCGGGACACAGAGGGGACACAGCTGGACACAGAAGGGTACACAGCAGGGCACAGCGGACTCACAACAGGGACAGAGCTGGACACAGAGGGACACAGAGGGGACAGAGCGTGACACAGCGGGACACAGCAGGGGACTCAGCGGGACACAGCGGGGGACACAGGGAGGACACAGCTGGACACTGAGGGAGACAGAGCGAGGACACAGCCGGACACAGCGAAACACAGCGTGACACAGTGGGGACACAGCAGGGGACACAGCGGGACACAGCGGGGGACACAGAGGGACACAGCGGGGTACACAGCAGGGACAAAGCGAGACACAGCGGGGGACACAGCAAGGACAAAGCGGGACACAGCGGTGACACAGCGGGACACAGCTGGGGACACTGCGGGACACAGCGGGACCCAGCGGGGACAAAGCGTGAGATACAGCGGTGGACAGAGCAGGAGACAGAGGCGGACACAGCGAGGACACAGCGGGACACAGCGGGGACACAGAGGTGGCTCGGGGGGGCCACAGGGGGACAAAGGGGGACACCACGGAACACTGCGGGACAAAGCGTGAAACAGCGGTGAACCTGCGGGGACACAGCGGGGGACACAGCGGGGACACTGCGGGACCCAGCAGGACCCAGTGGGACACAGCAGGACACAGCGGGGGAAACAGCGGGACACAGCATTGGACACAGCGGGACACAGCGGGGACACAGAGGGGACTCAGCAGTGGACATAGCGGGGGACAAAGCGGGACACCACAGGACACATTGGGACACAGCGGGACACAGCGGGGACACTGCGGGGACACAGCGGGCAAAGCGGGGGACCCAGCGGGACACAGAGGGACACAGCAGGACCCTGCGGGGAAACAGGGGGTACACAGTTTGACACAGCAAGGACACAGCGGGACACAGCGGGACACTGCGGGGCACAGCGGGGGACACAGCAGGACACAGCGGGGGACACAGGGAGGACACAGCGGAACACAGCATGGGACAATGCGAGGACACAGCGGGAAACAGCGGGGACACAGCGGGACTCAGCGGGGACCCAGCAGTGGACACAGCGGGACACAGCGGGGAACAAAGCGGGACACCAAGGAACACAGCAGGACACAGCGTGAAACAGCGGTGAACCTGCGGGGACACAGCGGTACACAGCGGGGGACACAGCCGGACACAGCAGGGACACAGCGGGGACACAGCGGGATCCAGCAGGACACAGCGGGGGACACAGCGGGACACAGCGGGGGACACAGCAGGGACACAGTGGGACACAGTAGGACACAGCATGGGACAAAGCGGGAGACAGCCGAGGACACAGCGAGGACACAGCTGGACACAGCGGGGACACAGAGGGGACTCAGCAGGGGACATAGAGGGGAAAAAGCGGGACACCACGGGACACAGTAGGACACAACGGGACACAGCGGGGACACTGCGGGACACAGCAGGGGGACACAGCGGTGGACAGCGGGGGAAAAAGAAGGGACAGAGCGGGACACAGCGGGGACACAGCTGGACACAGAAGGGTACACAGCGGGGCACAGCGGACACACAACGGGGAAAGAGCTGGACACAGAGGGACACAGATGGGACAGAGCGTGACACAGCGGGACACAGCGTAACACAGCAGGGGACTCAGCGGGACACAGGGGGGGACACAGGGAGGACACAGCTGGACACTGAATGAGACAGAGCGAGGACACAGCCGGACGCAGTGAAACACAGCGTGACACAGTGGGGACACAGCAGGGGACACAGCGGGACACAGCCGGGGACACAGAGGGACACAGCGGGGTACACAGCAAGGACAAAGCGGGAGACAGCCGAGGACAAAGCGAGGACACAGGGGGACACAGCGGGGACACAGAGGGGACTCAGCAGAAGACATAGAGGGGAAAAAGCGGGACACCACGGGACACAGTAGGACACAGCGGGACACAGCGGGGACACTGCGGGACACAGCCGGGAGACACAGCGGTGGACAGCGGGCGAAAGAGAAGAGACACAGCGGGACACAGAGGGGACACAGCTGGACACAGAAGGGTACACAGCGGGTCACAGCAGACTCACAACAGGGACAGAGCTGGACACAGAGGGACACAGAGGGGACAGAGCGTGACACAGCGGGACACAGCGGGACATCAGGGGACTCAGCGGGACAAAGCGGGGGACACAGGGAGGACACAGCTGGACACTGAGGGAGACAGAGCGAGGACACAGCCGGACACAGCGAAACAGAGCGTGACACAGTGGGGACACAGCAGGGGACACAGCGGGACACAGCCGGGGACACAGAGGGACACAGCGGGGTACACAGCAGGGACAAAGTGGGACACACCGGGGGACACAGCGAGGACAAAGAGGGACACAGCGGTGACACAGCGGGACACAGCTGGGGACACTGCGGGACACAGCGGGACCCAGAGGGGACAAAGCATGAGACACAGCGGTGGACAGAGCGGGAGACAGAGGCGGACACAGCGAGGACACAGCGGGACACAGCGGGGACACAGAGGTGGCTCAGGGGGGGCCACAGCGGGGGACAAAGCGGGACACTAGGGAACACTGCGGGACACAGCGTGAAACAGCGGTGAACCTGCGGGGACACAGCGGGGGACACAGGGGGACACAGCGGGACACAGCGGGGACACAGCGGGGACACTGCGGGACACAGCAGGACACAGTAGGACACAGCAGGACACAGCGGGGGACACAGCGGGACGCAGCGTTGGACACAGCGGGACAGAGCGGGGACACAGAGGGGACTCAGCAGTGGACATAGCGGGGGACAAAGCGGGACACCACAGGACAGAGTGCGACACAGCGGGAAACAGCGGGGACACTGCGGGGACACAGCAGGACAAAGCGGGGGACCCAGCGGGACACAGGGGGCCACAGCAGGACCCAGCGGGGAAACAGGGGGCACAGTTTGACACAGCGAGGACACAGCGGGACACAGCGGGACACTGCGGGGCACAGCGGGGGACACAGCAGGACACAGCGGGGGACACAGGGAGGACACAGCGGAACACAGCATGGGACAATGAGAGGACACAGCAGGAAACAACGAGACACAGCGGGACCCAGCGGGGACCCAGCAGTGGACACAGTGGGACACAGCGGGGGACAAAGCGGGACACCACGGAACACAGCAGGACACCCCATGAAACAGCGGTGAACCTGCGGGGACACAGCGGTACACAGTGGGGGACACAGCGGGACCCAGCGCGACACAGCGGGGGACACAGCCGGACACAGCAGGGACACAGCGGGGACACAGCGGGACCCAGCAGGACACAGCGGGGGACACAGCGGGACACAGCGGGACACAGCGGGGGACACAGCCGGACACAGTGGGACACAGCCTGGGACAAAGCGGGAGACAGCGGAGGACACAGCGAGGACACAGCTGGACACAGCGGGGACACAGAGGGGACTCAGCAGGGGACATAGAGGGGAAAAAGCGGGACACCACGGGACACAGTAGGACACAGCGGGACACAGCGGGGACACTGCGGGACACAGCCGGGGGACACAGCGGTGGACAGCGGGGGACAGAGAAGGGACACAGCGGGACACAGAGGGGACCCAGCTGGACACAGAAGGGTACACAGCTGGGCACAGCGGACACACAACGGGGACAGAGCTGGACACAGAGGGACACAGATGGGACAGAGCGTGACACAGCGGGACTCAGCGGGACACAGCAGGGGACTTAGCGGGACACAGCGGGGGACACAGGGAGGACACAGCTGGACACTGAATGAGACAGAGCGAGGACACAGCCGGACACAGCGAAACACAGCGTGACACAGTGGGGACACAGCAGGGGACACAGCGGGACACACCGAGGGACACAGAGGGACACAGCGGAGTACACAGCAGGGACAAAGTGGGACACAGCGGGGAACACAGCGAGGACAAAGTGGGACACAGCGGTGACAGAGCGGGACACAGCTGGGGACACTGCGGGACACAGCGGGACACAGCGGGGACACAGCAATGAAACAGCGGGGGACACAGCGGGACACAGCCGGACACAGACGGGGACACAGCGGGACACAGCGAGAGACACAGCGGCGGACACAGCGGGACACAGCGGGGAACAAAGAGAGGACACAGCGGGACCCAGCTGGACACAGCATCGATAGAGCGGGGACACAGCGGGACACAGCGGTGACACAACGGGACTCAGCGGGGGACACTGCGGGACCCAGCGGGACCCAGCGGGGACACAGCAAGGACACAGCGGGGGACACAGCGGGACACAGCGGGACACAGCGGGGGACACAGCGAGTGACACAGCGGGGGACACAGCGGGACACAATGGGGAACACAGAGAGGGACACAGCAGGACCCAGCGAGACACAGCGTCGATAGAGCAGGGACACAGCGGGATACACAGCTGTTGACATAACGGGACACAGTGGGGGACACAGCGGGACACAGCGGGACACAGCGGGGCACAGCAGGGACAAAACGGGTGACACAGTGGGGAACAGAGCAGGACACAGCAGGGGACACAGAGAGGACACAGTGGGGACACAGCGAGACTCAGCCGGGGACACAGCGGGGGAAAAAGCGGGACACCAAGGGACACAGTGGGACACAGCGGGACACAGCGGGGTCACTGCGGGACACAGTGGGGGACAAAGCGGGACACAGCGGGACACAGCGGGACCGCAGCAGGACACAGCGGGACACAGCGGGACACGGCGGGGGACACAGCGGGACACAGAGGGGGACACAGCGAGGACACAGAGGGACACAGCGGGGGACACAGCGAGGACACAGTGGGGGACAAAGTGGGGAAACAGCTGGACACAGCGGGGAACACAGCGAGGACACATCGGGACCCAGCGGGACACAGCGTCGATACAGCGGAGACACAGCATTACACAGCATGGTACAAAGCTGTGGACACAACGGGACACAGTGGGGGCACAGCGGGACACAGCGGGACGCTGTGGGACACAGCGGGACACAGCGGGACACAGCGGGGACAGAGCGGGACACAGTCGGACACAGCGGGACACAGCGGGGGACACAGCGGGACACAGAGGGGGACAGAGCGGGACACAGTGGGGGACACAGCCGGACACAGCAGGGGAAACAGTGGGGGACACAGCCGGACACAGCGGGACACAGCGAGGACACAGCGGGACAGAGCGGGACACTGCAGGGCACAGCGGGGGACACAGCTGGAAACAGCGGGGGACACAGCGAGGACACAGCGGAACACAGAGTGGGACACAGTGAGGACACAGCGGGACACAGCGGGACACAGCGGGACACAGCCGGGTCCCAGCAGTGGACACAGCGGGACACAGCGGGGGACACAGCGGGACACAGCGGAGGACACATGGAGGACTCAGCGGGACAAAGCGGGGACACAGCGGAGACTCACCAGGGGACACAGCGGGGGACAAAGCGGGACACCACAGAACACAGTGGGAAACAGCGGGACACAGCGGGGAAACTGCGGGGACACAGAGGGACAAAGCGTGGGACACATAGGGACACAGCGGGGGACACAGTGGGGGACACAGCGGGACACAGCGGGGAACACAGCGAGGACACAGTGGGACCCAGCGGTACACAGCGTCGATACAGCGGGGACACAGCGTTACACAGCGTGGTACACAGCTGTGAACACAACGGGACACAGTGGGGGCACAGCGGGACACAGCGGGACACAGTGGGACACAGCGGGGACAAAGCTTGAGACACAGCGGGGTACAGAGCGGGAGACAGCGGGGGACACAGCGAGGACACAGCGGGACACAGCGCTGACACTGCGGGGGACACAGCGGGGGACACAGCTGGACACAGCGGGACACAGCGGGGGACACAGGGGGGACACAGCGGGACCCAGCGCGGGACACAGCGAGGACACATTGGAACACAGCGGGGACACAGCGGGACTCAGCGGGGGACACAGCAGTACACAGCTGGACACAGCTGGTCACAGCGAGGGACACAGAGGGGTACATAGCGGGACACAGTGGGGAACACAGCGAGGACACAGCGGGACCCAGCGGTACACAGCGGGGGACACAGCCGGACACAGCAGGGACACAGCGGGGACACAGCGGGACCCAGCAGGACACAGCGGGGGACACAGCGGGTCACAGCGCGACACAGCGGGGGACACAGCCGGACACAGCAGGGACACAGTAGGACACAGCGTGGGACAAAGCGGGAGCCAGCGGAGGACACAGCGAGGACACAGCTGGACACAGCGGGGACACAGAGGGGACTCAGCAGGGGACATAGAGGGGAAAAAGCGGGACACCACGGGACACAGTAGGACACAGCGGGACACAGCGGGGACACTGCGGGACACAGCCGGGGGACACAGCGGTGGACTGCGGGGGACAGAGAAGGGACACAGCGGGACACAGAGGGGACACAGCTGGACACAGAAGGGTACACAGCGGGGCACAGCGGACACACAACGGTGACAGAGCTGGACACAGAGGGACACAGATGGGACAGAGCGTGACACAGCGGGACTCAGCGGGACACAGCAGGGGACTCAGCGGGACACAGCGGGACACAGCGGGACACAGCCGGGTCCCAGCAGTGGACACAGTGGGACACAGCGGGGGACACAGCGGGATACAGCGGGGGACACAGCGGGACACAGCGGGGGACACATGGAGGACTCAGCGGGACAAAGCGGGGACACAGCGGCGACTCACCGGGGGACACAGCGGGGGACAAAGCGGGACACCACAGAACACAGTGGGAAACAGCGGGACACAGCGGGGAAACTGCGGGGACACAGGGGGACCAAGCGGGACACAGCGTCGATACAGCGGGGACACAGCGGGACACAGCGGGGTACACAGCTGGGTACACAACGGGACACAGAGGGGGACACAGCGAGGACACAGCAGAACACAGCATGGGAAACAGCGAGGACACAGCGGGACACAGCGAAACACAGCGGGACACAGTGGGGACACAGCAGTAGACACAACGGGACACAGCGAGGACACAGCGGTGACACAGCGGGGACACAGCGGCACCCAGCAGGACACAGCGGGGCACACAGCGGGAACACAGCAGGACACAGCCAGGGACACAATGAGGACACAGCGGGACACAGCGGGACACATCGTGGGACAAAGCGGGAGATAGCAGGGGACACAGCGAGGACACAGCGGAACACAGTGGCGACACCTAGAGGACTCAGCGGGGGACACAGTGGGGGACAGAGCGGGACCCAGCGGGACCCAGCGGGGACAAAGCATGAGACACAGCGGTGGACAGAGCGGGAGACAGAGGCGGACACAGCGAGGACACAGCGGGACACAGCGGGGACACAGAGGTTGCTCAGGGAGGCCACAGCAGGGGACAAAGCGGGACACCACGGAACACAGCGGGACACAGCGTGAAACAGCGGTGAACCTGCGGGGACACAGCGGGACACAGCGGGGAACACAGCGGGACACAGCGGGGACACAGCGGGGACACTGCGGGACCCAGCAGGACACAGCGGGACACAGCAGGACACAGCAGG
>NW_012292163.1:0-5069 GCF_000151885.1 Dipodomys ordii | reverse complement strand
AAGGAGAAGGAGAAGGAAGGGCAGCAGAAGGAATAGGAGAAGCAGATGGAGAAGCAGAAGCAGAATGAGAAGCAGAAAGAGAAGCATTAGAAGCAGAAGAAGCAGGAAAAGCAGAAGCAGACGAAAGAGAAGAAGAAGAAGAAGAAGAAGAAGAAGAAGAAGAAGAAGAAGAAGAAGAAGAAGGAGAAGTAGAAGGAGAAGAAGAAGAAGAAGAAGAAGAAGAAGAAGAAGAAGAAGAAGAAGAAGAAGAAGAAGAAGAAGAAGAAGAAGAAGAAGAAGCATAAGGAGAAGCATAAAGAGAAGCATAAGGAGAAGCAGTAGAAGCAGAAGAAGCAGAAGCAGGAGAAGCAGAAGATAAAGAATAAGCAAATGAAGCAGGAGCAGAATCAGTGTGAGAAGCAGAAGAAGGAGAAGTAGAAGGAGCATCAGAAAGAGAAGCAGAAGCAGAAAGAGACGGAGAAACAGAAGGAGAACAAGAAGGAGAAGCAGGAGAATCAGAAGAAGCAGGGGTAGAAGCAGAAAGAGGAGAAGAAGGAGAAGCAGAAGTAGAATCAGACGAAACAGAAGAAGAAGAAGCAGAAGAAACAGAAGCAAAAGAAACAGAAGAAGGAGAAGAGCAGAAGCAGAAGCAGAAGGAGAAGCAGAAGCAGAAGGAGAAGCAGAAAGAGAAGCAGGAGAAGCAGAAGAAGCAGGAGAAGCAGAAGCAGAAGAAACAGGAGAAGCCGAAGAAGCAGAAGCAGAATCTGAAGCAGAAGGAGAAACAGAAGAAGCACAATCTGAAGCAGAAGCAGAAGAAACAGAAATAGTATAATAAGCAGAAGCAGAAGCAGCAGGAGAAGCAGAAGAAGAAGACGGAGAAGGTAAGAGAGAAGGATTAGGAGTAGGAGAAGCAAAAGGATAAGCAGAAACAGAAAGAGACGCAGAAGGAAAAGCAGCAAGAGAAGTAGGAGAAGCAGGAGAAGCAGAAGCAGGAGAAGCAGAAGAAACAGAAGACGCAGAAGCAGAATGAAAAGCCGAAGGAGAAATTGAAGCAGAAGCAGAAGGAGAAGCAGAAGAAGGAGAATGAAAAGCAGAAAGAAAAGCAGAACGAGAAGCAGAACGAGAAGCAGGAGAAGCAGAAGCAGGAGAAGCAGAAGCAGAAGAAACAGAAGGAGAAGAAGCAGAAGCAGAAGAAGAAGCAGAAACAGAAGGAAAAGCAGAAAGAGAAGCAGGCGAAGCCGAACAAGCAGCAGCAGGAGAAGCAGAAGCAGAAGAAGCCGAAGAAGCAGAAGCAGAAATTGAAGCATTAGGAGAAGCAGGAGAAGGAGAAGAAGCAGAATCTGGAGAAGCAGAAGGAGAAGCAGAAGCAGAAAGAGAAGCAAAAGCAGAAGGAGAAGCAGAAGAAACAGAAGAAGCAGAGGCAGTAGCAGAAGATGCAGAAGCAGAAGGAGAAGCAGAAGTAAAAGTAGAAGAACGAGAAGGAGAAGGAGAAACAGAAGGAGAAGCAGAAAGAGAAGCAGAAGAAGAAGCAGTAGAAGGAAAAGCAGCAAGAGAAGCAGAAAGAGCAGCAGAAGGAGAAGCAGGAGATGCAGAAACAAGAGAAGCAGAAGCAGAAGAAACAGGAGAAGGACAAGAAGCAGAAGAAGAAGGAGAAGCAGAAACAGAAGGAGAAGCAGAAAGAGAAGGAGGGGAAGCAGAAGAAGCAGCAGCAGGAGAAGCAGAAGTATAAGAATCCGAAGAAGCAGAAGCAGAACCTGAAGCAGAATGAGAAGCAGGAGAAGCAGAAGAAGCAGAATCTGGAGAAGCAAATGAGAACCTGAAGGAGAAGCAGAAGCGGAAAGAGAATCAAAAGCAGCAGGAGAAGCAGAAGAAACAGAAGAAGCAGAAGCAGTAGCAGTTGCAGCAGAAGAGCGAGAAGGAGAAGGAAAAACAGAAGCAGAAGCAGAAGGAGAATCAGAAGGAGAAGCAGAAGAAGCAGAAGGAGAAGCAGAAGCAGAAGAAGCAGCAGAAGGAGAAGAAGAAGGAGAAGAAGATGCAGAAGGAGAAGCTGGAGAAGCAGAAGAAGCAGACGCAGAAGAAGAAGTAGAAGTAGGAGAAGGAGAAGGAAGAGCAGCAGAAGCAATAGGAGAAGCAGAAGGAGAAGCAGAAGCAGAATGAGAAGCAGAAACAGAAGCAGTAGAAGCAGAAGAAGCAGGAAAACAGAAGCAGAAGAAAGAGAAGAAGAAGAAGAATGAGAAGAAGAAGAAGAAGAAGAAGAAGAAGAAGAAGAAGAAGAAGAAGAAGAAGAAGAAGAAGAAGAAGAAGAAGAAGGAGACGAAGAAGAAGGAGAAGTAGAAGAAGAAGAAGAAGAAGAAGAAGAAGAAGAAGAAGAAGAATTAGAAGAACAAGAAGAAGAACAATAAGAAGCAGAAGAAGAAGAAGAAGAAGAAGAAGAAGAAGAAGAAGAAGAAGAAGAAGAAGAAGAAGAAGAAGAAGAAGAAGAAGAAGAAGAAGAAGAAGAAGAAGGAGAATAAGAAGGATAAGAAGGAGAAGCATAAGGAGAAGCAGTAGAAGCAGAAGAAGCAGAAGCAGGAGAAGCAGAAGAAAAAGAATAAGTATAATAAGCAGAATCTGAGGGAGTAGGAGAAGATGGAGAAGTAGCAGCAAAAGGAGAAGGAGAAGGAGAAGGAGAAGGAGAAGATGATGTAGAAGGAGAAGTAGGAGAAGGAGAAGAAGCAGAAACAGAAGGAGAAGTAGAAGTAGGAGAAGGAGAAGGAAGAGCCGCAGAAGCAATAGTAGAAGCAGAAGGAGAAGCAGAAGCAGAATGAGAAGAAGAAAGAGAAGGAGTAGAAGCAGAAGAAGCAGGAAAAGAAGAAGCAGAATAAAGAGAAGAAGAAGGAGAAGGAGAAGGAGAAGAAGAAGAAGAAGAAGAAGAAGAAGAAGAAGAAGAAGAAGAAGAAGAAGAAGAAGAAGAAGAAGAAGAAGAAGGAGAAGCATAAGGAGAAGAAGTAGAAGAAGAAGAAGCAGAAGCAGGAGAAGCAAAAGCAGAAGAAAAAGAATAAGCATAAGCAGCAGAATCAGAGGGAGAAGCAGAAGAAGGACAAGGAGCAGCAGAAGGAGAAGCAGAAGGAGAAGCAGAAGAAGGAGAAGCAGAAGCAGAAGAAGAAGCAGAAGCAGAAGAAGATGCAGAAGGAGAAGCAGGAGAAGCAGAAGAAGCAGAAGGAGAAGCAGAAGTAGGAGAAGGAGAAGGAAAAGCAGCAGGAGAAGCAGAAAGAGCAGCAGAAGGAGAAGCAGGAGATGCAGAAACAGGAGAAGCACAAGCAGAAGAAACAGGAGAAGGACAAGAATCAGAAGCAGAAGGAGAAGCAGAAACAGAAGGAGAAGCAGAAAGAGAAGGAGGGGAAGCAGAAGAAGCAGAAGCAGGAGAAGCAGACGGATTAGAATCCGAAGAAGCAGAAGCAGAACCTGAAGCAGAAGGAGAAGCAGGGGAAGCAGAAGAAGCAGAATCTGGAGAAGCAGAAGGAGAAGGTGAAGGAGAAGCAGAAGCGGAAAGAGCATCAAAAGCAGAAGGAGAAGCAGAAGAAACAGAAGAAGTAGAAGCAGTAGCAGTTGTAGCAGAAGCAGAAGGAAAAGCAGAAGAACAAGAAGGAGAAGGAGAAACAGAAGGAGAAGCAGATGGAGAAGCAGAAAAAGAAGCAGGTAAAGCAGAAGAAGAAGTAGCAGAAGCAGAATCAGAAGGAGAAGCAGAAGAAGGAGAAGGAGAAGCAGAAGAAGATGCAGAAGGAGAAGCAGAAGAAGCAGAAGCAGAATTAGAAGAAAGAAAAGCAGAAGCAAAAGGAGAAGCAAAAGAAGGAGAAGGAGAAGGAGAAGCAGAAGCAGAAGAAGAAGCATAAGGACAAGCACAAGCAGAAGGAGATGCAGAAGGAGAAGCAGGAGAAGCAGAAGAAGCAGATGCTGAAGGAGAAGCAGAAGTAGGAGAAGGAGAAGGAGGAGAAGTAGAAGCAGAAGGACAAGCAGAAGCGGAATGAGAAGTAGAAAGAGAAGCAGGAGAAGCACAAGAAGCAGAAGCAGGATAAGCCGAAAGAGAAGAAGCAGAAGAAGCAGAAACAGAACCAGAAGTAGAATCAGAAGCAGAAGGAGAAGCAGCAGAAGAAGTTGAACCAGAAATTCAGGCAGGAGAAACAGAAGAAGCAGAAGCAGATGGAGAAGCAAAAAGAGAAGCAGAAGAAGAATTAGAAGAACCAGCAGAAGGAGAAGCAGCAGAAGAAGCAGAAATACAAGCAGGAGAAGCAGAAGCATAAAGAGAAGTAGAAGCAGAAGAAGAAGAAGAAGAAGAAGCAGTAGTAGCATAAGAAGCCGAAGCAGGAGAAGCAGAACCAGAAGAAAAAGAAGAAGCATAAGAAGCAGAAGCAGAGTGAGAAACAGAAGAAGGAGAAGGAGCAGCCGAAGGTGAAGCAGAAGGAGATGCAGAAGGAGAAAGAGAAGCAGAGACAAAAGGAGAAGAAGAAGGAGAAGTTGGAGAATCAGAAGAAGCAGAAGCAGAAGCAGAAAGAGAAGCAGAAGAAGGAGAAGGAGAAGCAGAAGGAGAAGGACAAGTAGGAGAAGCAGAAGAAGCAGAAGCGGGAGAAGCAGCAGCAGAAGAAGAAGAAACAGAAGAAGGAGAAGGAGCAGAAGGAAAAGCAGAAGCAGAAGGAGAAGCAGAAAGAGAAGCAGGAGAAGCAGAAGAAGCAGGAGAAGCAGAAGCAGAAGAAACAGGAGAAGCCGAAGAAGCAGAAGCAGAATCTGAAGCAGAAGGAGAAACAGAAGAAGCACAATCTGAAGCAGAAGCAGAAGAAACAGAAATAGTAGAAAAAGCAGAAGCAGAAGCACCAGGAGAAGCAGAAGAAGAAGAAGGAGAAGGCGAAAGAGAAGGATTAGGAGTAGGAGAAACAAAAGGATAAGCAGAAGCAGAAAGAGACGCAGAAGGAGAAGCAGCAAGACAAGTAGGAGAAGCAGGAGAAGCAGAAGCAGGAGAAGCAGAAGAAATAGAAGAGGCAGAAGCAGAATGAGAAGCAGACGGAGAAATTGAAGCAGAAGCAGACGGAGAAGCAGAAGCAGAAGGAGAAGCAGAA